>NC_044307.1:108022479-108324979 GCF_007474595.2 Lynx canadensis
GCTACTAGTCTTTCCTCTCTTCCCTTCTTCCTTTTCCAACAGGGATGGGAGGGTAGAGGGGGTGTTAAATCAGGAACAGCAAGACAAAGCAAGAGTAGAAAAGCCCAGGCAGAAGAAAAAAAGTCGTGATGCCCCCCTTCCTGATTATTGGCTTCCCGCTCGTAGTGGGCAGAGCTGGGAATGGGCATGGGGGAGAAGCGTTGTCCTTAATTTAGGTTTGGTTTCGGGTCTTTATTTGTTGGCACTGAACATTTTAATAATCAAATTGAGACTTCTGCAATTAGTTACTGAAAGACAACTTGTATTATCTAACAGCCACCAGAAAAGTCAAGTTTATCTACAGGCAGATGAGCCAGCCTCACAAACTGAAAGGGACAATGAGTAACACACAAAAAAAGCTGTTTATAATTACATTACATATATTGCTTTTCACCCTAATACAATAAAGAGGCAACACAGCAGAGAGTAGAGAAGCACACAAATATGATCCTATTAAACATAACTCAACCCACTCAGCTTCTCTGCCTATCCTAAGATGGTTCAGCCACTAACAATCCCAGAAACCTGCCATAACATGACTCAAGAATCTAAAAGTGATTCTTAAAATTTGCTGGAGTGGCCTGAATATAACAGATTCACTTTAAAAGGCAGAGACTGTGTCTTGCTCCGTGCTATATCTCGAACATTTAGGATAGTGCCCCTTATATAAAAGGTGCTTTAAAAACTACTGTTCTTCTTTCTAGGAGATGGCTGCTATGTTAGGTTCTAGGGAAATAGAATCTGAACAAATATGTCTGCAGCTGAGCTGGCTTTTTAAAAACATATTGAGTCTTACTATGTACAAAATTATAATACAGAGGGGCGCCTGGGTGGCTCAGTCAGTTAGGCGTCCAACTTCAGCTCAGGTCACGAGCTCACGGTTCGTGAGTTCGAGCCCCGCATCATGGTCTGCTCTGACAGCTCAGAGCCTGGAGCCTGCTTCAGATTCTGTGTCTCCTTCTCTCTCTGCCCCTCCCCAACTTGCGCTCTGTCTCTCTATGTCTCTCAAAAAAATAAATGTAAAAAAACCTTTTTTTAATTATAATACAGATTACTTTCATCCTTATCCTTTCATAATTAGTCAAGTATTTGAAAAATGCATGTATTTTCAATACTGTTCTACAACAATGCAGAATACATGTGAAAAATTTAAACTCAGCAATTCAAATAGAATTAATGTATATATTTTTTATGAACTTAGCAGAAAACTCTCTAAATAAATACAATATAATAATACTATTAAATGCAAACTAGTTTATTTTAAAAAGAGAGGAAGAGTTTAAAAATATATTATCCACTATTTTATTAATATTCTGTTGGCACAGATTCTCTCTTTTCAGTGACAGCCTGAATTAAGAGCCTACTATCTTAGAGAGTTATAGTATCATCATCCCTCTCTTAAAGATTAGGAAACTGAGGTCCAGAATTTAATGACTTGCCCAAGGTCATATTACTAGTAATCAGTAAGAGCAGGAGTTTTAATTCAAGAAAGTCAGATTCCCAAGCCACGCTAATTATAATGCTGAAGAGCTGAGTACTACTGACTCTCTCCAAAAGATAGAATATCCTATTTTAATGATTATAATGTTTAATTCTGAAATATACACTAAGCTTCCAACCTACTTCTACTAATGTGAATAAACCCTTCCTAAGTGAAAATTCTATGTAGCAGATACCAGTAAAGTTTCTAACAGTTGATATATTAATCATGATATTGTTCTGATTGTACAGTATTTACAAGAAGTGTTTGTGACTGTAAAATTGGACAGTTTCCAAAATGGTACATAAGGGATGCATGTCTTATTGTAGGTTTCAAGAACTAAAGGATGTTGGCTCCAGTAGAGTCCTATTATCTTATTATTTCATTGTCACATCTTATCTTAGTAATAAATGCAAGAGACAGGGTGGGATAGATATTCCAGTATAAGTCAGTGCTTCTCAACATGAGAGGAGTCCCCCCACCTCCCGGGGACATTTGGCAATGTCTAAAGACATGGTCATTGTCATGATGGTGTGTGCAGGTGGGGAGTGCTACTGGAATCTACTAGGTAACAGGAGGAATGCTGTTAAACATCCTATAATGCACAGGACAGCCCTGCCTGCTCCCAACAAGGAATTAGCCAATCCAAAACGTCAACAATGCCAAGACTGAGAAACTCTAGTGTAAGAGATTAAATGTCCGAGGCACTAGCAGAGAAGGTGGTGTGGGTGTTTAGAGACTGTAACTATAAACACTAAATCAGAGAGTCCAAGTAACAGTAAAGATTAGGAATAGTACTGGAGCCTTGAGGAGCACTGGTATGGGGGCAGCTTCCTGCCTCATTAGAGTAAAGGTGAGTAATCAGAGAAGGTGATAGCAGCTTCTATCAATACTCTCAACTTTAACAGTTGTGCTAATATTTTTTTCTGATAAAAGAACAGAAAATCGAAAAAGCATAAGTAGTAAAAATAAAAGTAGTTTACTGGAGAGATGAGAAACTTTTTATTCAACTGCACACAGTTCCACTACCAACTTGTTTCTATTACATACGGCAGGAACCTAGAGGGTTACAATCTCAAATAAGAACAATGGGTGTTGTGGACATACCATAAGAAAAGCCAGAATAAATATATAACCATGTGCTTCATTCTGAACATCAGTATTCTGAAGACCAAACATGATTTCAGGAAACCGGGCTTTGAGCTCCCAAACGTATAAATGCCCTGATGGTATACTATTGTTTCTTCCTGGGCCTTCCTTCCTCTGAATATGGGAATCATCTGTCACAAGATTAGGCAGTAAAAACTGGGCACATAGTAGGCTCTGAGACAGAGTGGACCTAAAGTGAAAACCAAAACACAAAATTTCCCCCAGTGTTGCCCTGCTTTGCGTGGCTGACTTTTACCATCATGTTCTTGCTCCTTTTTCCTTGAATGCTCTTCTGTAGGAGACCTCCTTCTTCAGTCCTATCATGTTAGTTTTCTTTCTACCCTCAATCATATTTCTTCACCAAAATCATTTTACCCTCTTTTCATTCCCATTTCACTCCTGTTTCCTTTCTTCCAGCTTTGTCTTACTCTACCTTCTCAATAGTGCCAACTAGTACTGGAATTATAAAATGAGAATTTTGGAGTTGAAAGAGTCAGACTTACTATCAGTACTTACTATTAGTAAACGCCCATGATGCCCACCTCTCTTCATCATACCCACACTACTAACAAGTGGTTAGCCAACTCAGCTTAAATACATTGAGATCACCTCTACTTTCTGAAACCACGAATCACTTGTTCTCATTAACAGGTATTGAAAGATTGCTCATGATACCTAAACAGAGCAATAGAATTGGTCTGAAATTGCTCTTGCTTCACAGATATCAACTTCTCATTATCAACATTAACTAGAAAAAAGCTCATCATCCTAAACTACAGTTGGCCAAATTTGCAGACTTATGCGCTTTGAAAATTATCTTTTGATAGACTGAAACATTTAACTAAGCGCAGACACATGATTCATCTAACAAGCCGTGTTTGACATTTTGTCAGGGTAAGGAATGACTCATTAAATCCCCAAAATGGCACGCAAGGTATGTTTTACCCTCCTACATTGTTCAGGTTTATTCTCCCCTAAGTACGTATCCAACAGAAGATACTGATTAATTGGGAAGATTCCGGGTCTTGTTGGGTAAATACGGTACTGTACTTAATACAGTTAGTATTAAGGCTCGTGAAGTCTGGGCAGATACATGAGAGCAAAACTAAAGTGATTTATTATTGTGCAATAAAGGAAGTAGATCCTAATTTGTTCTGTGCTGGCTTACCCCCTAAAGGGCAGCGGGGTGCGAGTCCCATAAACCCAGCCGTGCTGGTGAGTTACCTAGTTTAAATGAACGTCTCCGGCGTTCCACCGAAGTTTGAACGGTTCTTGGAGCTTAGTCTCTGGCTGTTGCTTCCCCACAGAAGCCCCCTGCAACTCGCCCCGGGCGCGGGGCTCGCAGCCTCCCAGCCTGGCAGCTGAGCCCGTCGCGGCCCACATGGGGTCCCCGCCGTGCTGACCCCGCCGCCGCGCTCTTACCTTGGTGAGCTGGGCGATTTTCTTGCTCATTTTCAGGTGCAGGTCCTGGCTGTAGTCCATGCTGTGCCCCGCCTGCTGCGCGGCGGCCGGAGAGGGCGCGAATTTGGCCGCCCCGGCCGCCGGGCCGCCGTAATAGTGCTGCTGCCAGCTCATGCCCGGGGTCGCCATCTTCCCGATAGACCCCGGCCCGGGCACCCGTCCTCGCGCTCCGGGGGCGGGCCGAGGAGCAACAGCGTCTGGGAGGCAAGAACCCAGGCGGCCGCTTCCGGACCCGACCCCCGGCGTTTGACAGCCGCGGCCGCAGGCGCCCTCCGGCCCACGACACCTCCCTCCCCGTCACTCCCGTCCAGGGACGGGGCAGCCCAGCCGGCTCGAGGCCGCGGACGACACCGGCGCGGGGCAGACGCCCGGGGTCCAGCGGCGGCGGTTCCGGGCCCGGCCCGCTCTTGCCAGCTTTCCAGCTGGCTCCTGGCGGGGGCGTCGTGGGCAGCGTGGCCCCGCAAGTCCGGCTCCCACCCGGAACCAGGCACCTGGCAAGACGGCCGCCGCCGGGGCTGCGGAGGGAGGAGGAGACGGGGCGGGCTGGTGCGGGGGAAGGCGGGACATGGAGGAGGACGCGGGAGCCGCGGAGCCGCCGTTACCAGGGCGCGCGGCCCGCGGAGCGCGCGGGGACGACTACGTCATTTCTCCGCAGCCAAGCCCCGCCCCGGGCCGCCGCCACCGCCAGTCCCGCAGCCTCGCGGCGGGTAAAAGGCGCCTCGGGAGGGCCCGCCGGGACCGCGCCGCCAGGTGCTTCACCTTGCGGTGGGGATCCCCGAGCCCCCAACTGGGCGGCAAGCCCTGTGTGCCGTGCGTGGGGCTCTACGTAAAAATTTCTGCGAGAGTAGATGAAGCTGTGGTCCTTTCGATTTGCAGAACGCGTGCCGATTTACTGACGGTTTTCCACGTGTAACATCGCGTGCGCTTGGGCTAACTAGCTTTTCCCCAAGAAGGGCGTCAAGCTCACATCCAGTTCCCTCCCAAAGCTGGCCTCAGCACCGCAGAACGTGGGTAATGAAATAGCTGGGAATGGAATAATCCCTCCCTTAAACCTTTCAAATTCATGCAAATATGATGGTTACAGTGTAGTTGGCCGACCTACTAAGTGCCAGGCATTTGTACTTCATTCAACGTCAAGTATGTGTGTGTGGAGAGATCATACCTCATCTGTCAATAGCACAGCACTGCACCCTTACTTTTTCCCAGTCTTAATGGAGCCCGAGGCAATTATATATGGAATCTACTTTACTTCCAGACAACGGGGAAAAACAAGTTGGAACAAGATGCCAGCTCCTTAAGGTTTTGGGGCTGTGCCAAAATGTGTCATTTCTTGTGCATTTTCACCTCTCTAAATGTGTTATTTCCTACTGATTTTCTCCTAACATCTCTATTCCTGTAGATCAAGTGATTTTTTTTAATTTTTAAGTGTATCCTGTGTTGAAGTAAATAACTCGTTTTAGGGCGATCTTAACAGAAACTTTAAAAATGTAGAATTGTGCCTATTTTAGAATGTAGAACTGCCTGTTCTCCGGGCAGTTTTGCAGAACTGAATCCCCCGGCATTATAATATGTAATTTCTCTTTAGGATGCAACTAACCATTGTATAAACTTGAGATTATTAACAAATCCGACTGGGGACAAGATTATCACAAAGTATCTGACTGTAACAAATCTAAACCAACAAGGTGAAGATTGAATAGCATCATGAAATAGTTCCAGAACTGTTGGAATGCCAGAAAAGAAGACTGAAATTGTCTACATCTTTTCCCAGGTGCTAGGTACTCAGCCCGCCCCCCCCCCCGCCAAGTCCCCCAAAATAAGTGGTCTAGTTCCAAGGTCTGAATGGAGCAGATGGCCAGAAACAAATATCATGTAAATTTTGCTTTGCTCTTAAAATCTAATGATTCAATGAAATTAAAGAGAATTAGGAGCTAGTGTTATTTCATCAAATTCTAGGCATAGAAGATGAACACTCATTTTTGAACTCCTATATCCTTTACATGCTAAGCAAAAATGTATGCTCAAAAGACTCCCCATTTCCTTAAATTTTTATAATTAAGTCTTGCTAGGGCAAAGAAGGTGTTTTTAGTTTTGTCTCTATAATATAGTGGAAAGTGTATAATAAGGAGATCAATGTATAGCCTCAGCTGAACCTGTTTGCTCCTCAAATTCCTCCTCTGAAAAGAGACAGTATTTATCAGTCTCTTCGCACTCTAACTGGGCAGTTAGAGGTGGCAGCCCTGGTTTACGCTGAACCCTATCACATGAGATCCTGGTGTCACTGTACGGCATAGCCCAAGAGGAGCCTTATCCTAAATACTATGCTCACAAGACATCCAGTGTCATTCCATGAATTTAATATTTTTGCTCTACCACAATGGGATAACACAGGTCATCTTGTATAGGATTCTATGCAATTATAAATAATATAAACATAAAGAATAATATAATACACCCATAATCCTATTACCCAGAATCTCACTTTTTAAAAATCCAATAAAGGAGGTATGCAATAGGAGAGAAAACAGGAAAAGCTAGTTAGGCAAGAAATCTTTATTTAGTACCTGTTTCTCTCATGAGATGGTTTATGCAGAAATATTTATTGAATACTTATTGTGTGTCAGGTGCTGTTAGGTGCTGAGGTTGCAGTAATGACTAAGAATCAGTCTCTGTCCTCAAAAAGTTAGCAGTCTAGCGGGAAACACAAAGAATAAGGTGCAATGCAATGTGGTGTTAAAGGAACTCACAAGAGGGGCACTTAACCTCGCTTGAGGTGTCAGAGAAGACTTCACACACACACAAAGGCAATAATTGAACAGACTTCTGAAGGATGATTTTTCAGATAAAAAGGGTAGGAAGGTGGACTACAAACTCTGAAGGTGAGAGAGAACATAATCCACTTAGGGAGCAGCAAGTGGTATGGTATGGCTGGAGCAAAGAGCTTGATGGGATGTCAAAATATGAGATAGAGCAGATATCAAGATCATTCATGGGGGTGGTGCTTATTTGCCTTGATAAATAGTTGGGACTTTATTCTGAAAGCTATAATGAACTAATGAAGGGCTTTACACAGAAAATGAAACAATCAGATTTGCTCTTTAGTAACATAATTCTTGTGACTGTGGAAAATGGATTCAGAGGCAACTTTATAGGCAAGGAGACTAGTTATGAGGCTCTTGCACTTATTCAAGTGAGAGAGGATGGAACATTGACCTAAATTATGACAGCGAGAATAGAAAGAAACGGATATATGTGAAACATCCATAAAGTAAAACAGGACATTGAGGCCGAGGAAGAGAAAGCAATCAAGAGCTCCACCTGAGATGGCCTAGAGGAGAAAGTGATAAGTTCAGTGTAGAACCTGTTACTTTTGAGGTGCCTATGGGACATCCAAATGGAGATGTTCAGTTGCAATCCAATACAGAGTAGAAGAGGTAATATGGTAATCAAGTTTGAATACAATAGAAGGTTGCTTACAAAGAGGAAACCAGAAGCTATTAGTATATGAAAAGAAGCATCTGTCTAGGCACGGTTGTTGTCTATGGTATCCTCAAGCTTCTCTCTGAAGAAGAGTCATAACCCATGGATGGAAGCATCAGGCCAAAGGAAACAATGCTGGAGACATGGGCTCATAGTAAAGCAGAGGTAGAGGCTGGTACAAGGGAGCAGTCACTGAAAACAGGTAGAGGAATAAGCTGGAAGTAAGAAGAATTATTGCCTGTTAGAGCTGGAATAGAAGTTCAAGTCCAAACCTATTACTTTATACATATTGAAGATCAGAAAGGTAGAGTTGTGGGGTGCCTGGGTGGTTCAGTCGGTTAAACAGCCAACTCTTGATCTTGGCTCAGTTCATAATCTCACAGTTCTTGAGTTCAAGCCCCGCTTTGGGCTCTGTGCTGATGATGCAGAGCCTGTTTGGAATTCTCTCCCCCTCTCTCTGCCTCTTCCCTGCTTGCGCACCCACACTCTCTTTCTCTCAAAATAAATAAACTTAAAATTTTTTTAAACAAAACATTAAAAAAAAGAAGGGTTAAGTTGCACAGATTTTCAAAACCAATTAATAATAGAGCTAGAAGACAGACCTAGATATTTTATACCCAGTTCTTTCTGGTTTACTAAACAATAGTTTAAAGCTATTCATAGGAGAATCTCTGTTCTGATGTTCTTTGACTAGAAATTTCTTATTCTAAAACCTTCAAGCTCTGATTTTTCAATTATGATTTATATTTGGAATGATGCCTCCCAGGCTCTCAAATTCCCTACACACTTTCTGAATTGTTAGAAATGGTAGGGGGAGGGAAGAAGAAAGTGGTAGTGGGGGCTGTAAGGGCTGATTAATGAAGCTAATGCAGTGTCCATGTCTCCTTCCAGGAGGGGTCCTAACTAGTGATAACATGGTTAAAAATTTACTAAAAAATTATGAAAATAACTTTTTTGTATTTTTCTCTCAAGACTCCCAAATTGTATATACATCAGACTCCAGAAAACCTAGATTAACCCAAGCAGCAGTACCTGAAGTTAAGAATTAATATTAAGATTGGGGTGCCTGGGTGGCTCAGTCGTTAAGCATCTAACTCTTGATATTGACTCAGGTCATGATCTCACATTTTGTGAGATTGAGCCCCATGTAGGGTTCTGTGCTGACAGCATGGAGCCTGCTTGGGAGTCTTTCTCTCTCTCTGCCCTTACTTCCTTCTCAAAAATAAGTAAACATTTGGGATACCTGGGTGGCTCAGTTGGTTAAGCGTCCAACTTTGGCTCAGGTCATGATCTTGCAGTTCATGAGTTCGAGCCCATGTTGGGGTCTGTGCTGACAGCTCAGAGCCTGGAGCCTTCTTCAGATTCTGTCTCCTTCTTTTTCTGCCCCCCCCCCACTTGCACTCTGTCTCTCTCCCTCTCTCTCTCTCAAATATAAATAAACATTTAAAAAATCAAAAAAATAAACATTAAAAAAAAGAATTAATATTAGGATTGAAATGTGATCTTAAAAGTTAGTAGACCAAAAGCAACAACAACAAAATAGCTGCACTGGACTTCATTAAAATTAAAAACTTTTGTGCATTAAAGGACATCATCAACAGAGTAAAAAAGCATCTCATGGAATGGGAGAAAATATTTGCAAGTTATATATCTGATAAGGGAATAATATTCAGAATTTATTTAGAAACCCCTATAACTCAATAACAACAAAACAATCAGGTTAAAAAATAGGAACAGGCACCTGGCTGGCTCAGTCAGTAGAGCATGCAACTCTTTTTAAAATTTTTTTTCTTTACATTTATTTACTTTTGAGAGACAGAGACAGAGCACAAGCTAGGGAGGGGAAGAGAGAGGAGACACAGAATCTGAAGCAGGCTCCAGGCTCCAAGCTGTCAGCACAGAGCCAAGTGTGGGGCTCGAACTCACAAGCCGTGAGATCATGAGCTGAGCCGAAGTGGGACACTTAACCAACTGAGCCACCCAGGCGCCCCTGGAGCATACAACTCTTGATCTGGGGTCATGAGTTTGAGTCCCACGTTGGCATAGAGACTACTAAAAAAAAATGGGCAAAGGACGTAAGTACACATTTCTCCAAAGAACATATACAAATGGCCAATAAGCACATGAAAAGATGATAAGATGCTCCAGATCACTAATAATTAGAGTAACAAAAATCAAAACCACAATTAAATACTGCTTCACACCCATTAGAATGGTGATTATAGAAACAAAACAGAAAATAACAAGTGTTATGTGGAGAAATTGGGACACTTGTACATTGCTGGTAGGAATGAAAAAATGGTACAGCCACTGTGTAAAACACTATGGCAGCTCCTCAAAAGATTAAACATAGTATTACCATATGATGTAGCAATTCTGCTTCTGGGTATGTACCCAAAAGAATAAAAAGCAAAGACTCAAAGAGATATTTGTATAGCAATGTTCTTAGGAGTATTATTAACATAGCCAAAATGTGGAAACCAAGGTGTCCATTAATAAATGAATGGATAAACAAAATATGGTATATACATACAATGGCATATTACTCAGCCTTAAAAAGGAAGGAAATTTTGGGGCGCCTGGGTGGCGCAGTCAGTTAAGCGTCCGACTTCAGCCAGGTCACGATCTCGCGGTCCGTGGGTTCGAGCCCCGCGTCAGGCTCTGGGCTGATGGCTCAGAGCCTGGAGCCTGTTTCCGATTCTGTGTCTCTCTCTCTCTCTCTCGGCCCCTCCCCCGTTCATGCTCTGTCTCTCTCTGTCCCAAAAATAAATAAAAAACGTTGAAAAAAAAAATTTTTAAAAAAAGGAAGGAAATTCTGACACATGCTTACCACATGGAAAACCCTTGAAAACCTTATGCTAAATGAAATAAACCTGTCACAATAGGACAAATACTGTATGATTCCACTTATATGAGGTGCCTAGAGTAATCAAACTCAGAGATATAGAAAATAGAAGGGTTGTTGCCAGGGGCTGGAGGGAGATGGGAATGGGAAGTTATTATTTGATGGGCACAGAGTTTCAGTTTTGGAAAATAAAAAAGTTCTGGAAGTGGATGGTGGTGATAGTTGCACAGCAATGTAAATATACTTAATGCACTGAATGGTACTCTTAAAAGTGGTTAAAATGGTAAATTTTTTTGTTATGTGTATTTTAACACAATAAGAATATTGACACTGACTTCTTCAATGAAATATACCCTCACTACCTTTGGGAAATCTATTCCAGAGAACAGATAAACAGAAAATACTGTTCCATCAACCAAGAAGTATCTACTGAATGCTTCCTTCATGGAGTGAAATAATCATTTCCTATCCCAGGTCATGGTTAGCTATAGAGGACATCTAGATATGAAGTTTGAAAGAAGAACGAGGTAGGGGAATGTTCTTCTTTCTCCATTTTTCCTTTCCCATCCTTCCCATTTGGATCAGAAGGGTCATAGAATTCAAATCAGAGAGTAAATTGAGAGTGGAACCAAATATCTACAAAAATGCCTGGTTGGGCAGGTGATCTCTAAAGAACCTTCTAACTCTCCTCTCTTCTGCATCACATTGTTAAGCCTCTTAGGAACATTCAGTACTTGAATGAAACTTAATCTAAGGTTTTACGACAAAGCTTAATAGCATAAGGAACTCAGAATTAATAAAGAATGTGTACAAGCGGGGCGCCTGGGTGGCGCAGTCGGTTAAGCGTCCGACTTCAGCCAGGTCACGATCTCGCGGTCCGGGAGTTCGAGCCCCGCGTCAGGCTCTGGGCTGATGGCTCAGAGCCTGGAGCCTGTTTCCCATTCTGTGTCTCCCTCTCTCTCTGCCCCTCCCCCGTTCATGCTCTGTCTCTCTCTGTCCCAAAAATAAATAAACGTTGAAAAAAAAATTAAAAAAAAAAAAAAAAGAATGTGTACAAGCAACTGAACTCCAGTGGTACCAGTAAACACACCAGATCTCTGTAAAATTTGACACATGTACAGAACTTTTTTTGTATTAAACATTTTCCAAATGTCCATTTGGAAGAAGGTCCATTACTTTGGTGACGGTCTCTAAGGATAATGGAATCCAAATCCTTCTTCTATTCCAGGACTGATTGTGCCACTAAACCACCTCTTTTTCTTCATCTGTAAAGTTAGGATATTGAACTAAGTGATCTTGAGGATTTTCTATATTTCCCATATATTACATGTTGAATTATTTCATATTTTTAGAACACATAATTTGATTATGTTTATTTGGATATACTACAATCAGTCATATACCAACTCTTGTGTTTACTTCCTAACACATCCAAATAAGTGGTAAATCCATTTGGCTGCAAACTGGTAGACATTACTATAAAGGAGTATGACTCCTGTTAACTGTTATTTGTTGATGTCTGGGACTGTGTTCCTTTCTCTTTCTCTCTCTTTTTTCTGTTCCTTCCCCATGAATTTAGAAAGCTCATTGCCGTCACATCAATCATTTGAAAGTGGTATATAATACTTCTAAAATGTTTGATGCACAAAAAAATCCTCACTAAATGTTCCCAAATTTTAGTTAATTTTACTTTCTCCACCAAAACTATAATTAGCTTTTCCTTTATAAACAAAGCCAACCCTTTCTATAAAACATAATCAACGAGCAACTAACTAGTTTATCCATCCACTTTGTTTGGATTCCTCAGAAAGCAGACTGAATCAGGTAGTTTACTTAATAGGTAATCTTGGGAAGCAGAGAAACTGAGAGAGATAAGAGGGAAAAGGCATTTGAGAATACAATATTGAGCTGGCTACCACGTTGATCAGTTGGGACTCAGTTTTACTAAGGACCTTCCAAGAAACCATATAGAATGCATCTCAGAATTTTCCTGCCCAAGGACAAAAGGCTGATGCATTTATCAATTGACTCATTTGACTCATTAATTGAGGGCAGCTTCCAGGGGAATAATCCTCTCATATGTCTGGTCATTCAGTGTAGACTTAGTGAGCTCCTGTGGCTTTGTAAAGAGAGGTGAGTCAGAAAGGCAGAAAGATGCAGCAGACACTTGAGTAGGAACTGTGGCATGCATGGGAACTGTCCAACACCTCTGCAGCTGAAATCAAATGAAGTGCCACAGGACACCAAAAGTATCTGCTACAGTCTATCACTGAAACTTTTCAGATCCATTTTTGCCCTACATAAAATCCATTCAGTCATCAATTCTTTAAGGTCATGGCCGGCTTCTCCAAAGGACTTAAGGCAACAGAGTTAGTGTAGCAAACAGATGTCCCATGCTACAACTGGTCCAAAGACCTCAATTTGTATTCATCAGGTCCCTTCTCCACCACCCATTATAGATTTTCCTTACTCTTGGCAAGCATGTTAGCTGGTCTGAATTATTTGTTTGATGGATAGACCCAGGTTTCACCCCCTGAGGAGGCTATGCCCATGCTCAGGTCAGGCGGAGGTTGCTACAGTTTTTCATTCAGTGCTATATCACCAGGCATGAAAGAAAAAGGGGAATCCCAGTGAATCTTTTGTGATCTAGAAATACTTCTCCTTGTCCCCATTATTTAGCCAGGTGCTTATGACAACATATAAATTTACCTTCCAGTATAAAAAATGCCTTTATTTATCTACATGTACCCTGGCATAAAGAGCCAAAGTGAACAGGTGGCAGTCATAGCTATCAATTTTGTGAGACTGTTGTAGTACTCCCTGGTAGTAGAGATTTTCTCCTTCCCACCAACAGTAACCAAGATCTGTAATTTAACAGAGCCTAAGGATGTGAGAATAGGAAGCACAAATTCTATAAGAGGCTTACTGGGTATGATGGTGAGAGGAGTCATTCCTACTTCCCTAGTTTGCTGTCCAGGCTCATGTATTCTAACTATTGAGTACACAGCACCACGTATTTGTCATTGGCTCAGTGCATATACCTCCTCATGTAGGACAACTCCCAATCATATAGGGTGTTGTCCCCAAACTAACTGAACCCTTACTAGTCCATTTTAACACTCTATCAGATCAATTTCTTCTAGATAATATGGTGTATGGTAGGAACAGTGGATCCTATTGTCTTGTGTCCATTGTTGTCTTGTTGTATCTCTTTTACTATGGGTCTTTTAGTCCAAAGTGATGTTATTAAGGATACCATGTCAGTAAATAAATCATTCTGTAAACCCTCAGATAATAATCCTGAAAGAGATGCTATGGGCAAGGAAGCCAAGAACATATCCAGAATAGGAGATGGTTCCTGTAAGGATGAATCACTTCTTCCCCCAGAGAGGGGTGAGGGATCCAATGCAATCAGCTTTCCATTAAGTACCTGGCTGGTATCCTTGAGATTTGGTACTTTACTGAATGCTCAGTATTGGTCTTTGCTGCTGACAAGTCAGAACTTCTGCAGAAGCAGTAGCTATTTCAGTTTAGTGAAAAGTAATCGATACTACTGGGGCCATGCATGGCCTCCATACCTACTAATAAGGCTACTGTGTGCATGGGCCTATTGTACTAGCATTGGGGTAGTAAGAACAGAGGCTGGTTGACATTTACATGAAGAGAATCTTGTCTACCTGGTTGCTCTCTGGGAGACAGTGTAAGACACAAGGATGTGCATGTTCATTTCTACTCCTACACTTCATATGCCTCTCTCCCAAGCTTTATACTTGATAGTATAGTCTTATTCATCCTAGGCCCCTGATCAATCAGCCAAGTAATTCACCACTGCACAGAAGAGCATATATATCCTTATATCAGGCTAGTTCTTCTTCCATATACCAAGTGCCTGCTCCAATCTCTGCCCGCTATGAGACTTTATTTTTAGCACAGGCTTTTAGTGGTAGTAATCCTATGAATGGGATATAGTACAATAGCAGACCATTTTCACTTGTACCAACATATAGAACCAGGCCATGTTTAAAATAGGCTTAGATTTTTTCCGTTCTGTCAGTTGGTCACAGGGAATGTTTCATGAGGCCATAGGTATGGAATGACAGAGAATCACTGATGCAAGAGAAGGTGGTGATGTGGGAGTCCGGTCATCTGTTTGTGAAATTTTCTTGTGCCCTCTGGACTTCCTCAGACCTGATCCTGTATGTATCATTTCCATCATATGATGGATTACTGCTGTGCAAGCTCGCCTTTACTTAGATTATTTGACAATATACTTCCATTTGCAGTCACTTGATGTCTCATAGTCAGGTGCTCAGTCTTGACTAGGACCCTGTAGTATAAGGAAACTTATTTTCAAATGGTGGGTGGTTCTTTGTAGCAGGAGGCATACCTTGACTCAGAATTATAGAGCTCTGAATTGTCATCTCTGTTGGATACTTATAGCACCACTGAATCTATTGGGTTGTATAGTCCTAGCAACAAGGAAACTTGTATTATTGCCTGAACTGCTGCAGAGTCTTCTCTTCTTTGAGTCTCACTAGAAAGTGGAAAATTTCTGCATCACTCAATTTGGTTTAGGGCAGTATCTGTTGCTTCTAAAATTAAGAGACCAAACTTGTGCTGTACTTCTTGCCAAGTGTTAAGAATGCAAAATTTAAGAATGAAGCATATCCATCCCAGTTATGCATTTGGGGCTTGGTAGAGTACCATAGAATGGCCTGCAAACACACTGGAGATGTCATGTATCCTGGTACTCCATTTATCCCCTGGCTTCTTTAAGCCTCCACTTTATTGAGGAGGGCATGATGGCATTTGGGCCCCCTGTTATGATTGGCATCTTATTTTTTAATATAGTTTATTGTCAAATTGGCTAACATACAGTGTGTACAGTGTGCTCTTGGTTTCGGGGGTAGGTTCCCGTGGTTCATCACTTACATACAACACCCAGTGCTCATCCCAACAGGTGCCCTCCTCAATGCCCATCACCCATTTCCCCCTCTCTCCCACCTCCCATCAACCCTCAGTTTTCTCTGTATTTAAGAGTCTCTTATGGTTTGCCTCCCTCCCTCTCTGTTTGTAACTATTTTTCCCCTTCCCTTCCCCCATAGTCTTCTGTTAAGTTTCTCAAGTTCTACATATGAGTGAAAACATGATATCTGTCTTTCTCTGACTGACTTATTTCACTTAGCATAATACCTTCCAGTTCCATCCACGTTGCTGCAAATGGCATGATTTCATTCTTTCTCATTGCCAAGTAGTATTCCATCGTATATATAGACCATATCTTCTTTATCCATTCATCAGTTGATGGACATTTAAGCTCTTTTCATAATTTGGCTATTGTTGAAAGCGCTTCTATAAACGTCGGGGTACATGTGCCCCTATGAATCAGCATTCCTATATCTTTTAGGTAAACTCCCAGTAGTGCTATTGCTGGGTCATAGGGTAATTCTATTTTTAAGTTTTTGAAGAACCTCCACACTGTTTTCAAGAGCAGCTGCACCAGTGTGTATTCCCACTAACAGTACAAGAGGGTTCCCATTTCTCCACATCCTTGTATGATTGACATCTTAGATTCTGTATCTAATAGTCCTTGAAAAGTCTGAGTAGATGGCTATAGGTTCCCCTGTCGGAAGAGTTAACGTATATACTTATGATGGGGCTGCATGGTCTTTCCTTGACAGAATTAGGTTTCCTTTTCAGTCATTGCGTTCTTGGGATGGGAACTACCTCAGATCTGGAAACTCAATGAAGCATTATGATTTTCTATGATCAGGATGTTGACCCCAGCCTGCTGTTCACCTGCTTTTGATTTTTTTCTATTTATGAAAGTCAAGTAATACTTTCATAGGCTGCCTATCTATCTTATCTCTAGTAATATAAAGGTCTATTAGCCATTACCCCAAATCTCTAGTGTAGAGGAACCCTGAATTACCCCTCTAGTTTTGTTGCCTATTACAGTAATTATGCCTTTGATGTTTAAGTACAGCTGCCTGGCTTCTAATGTCATGAAATTCTTTCATTCTCATGGACCCTCAGAACCAAATTCTATGGTAACATTTTCTTCTGTGAGCCCTGGTTCATAGAGTACACTGCAACCGAAATTTAAAAAATGCTATCACATTTCTTATTGCCCTAGTAAAGAGAATAGTCTAGGAAATATAGCCAGGCAGGGGGTCTCACATAAAAACCAAATTCTAATATATATACCTCTTTGAGGCTTCTGATCTGTTCCCTAATACTGTGATAGGCAGTTTTGGCATCTCTACATTGTTGTTATGTCCTAACTTCAAGGCACCATTTCAGCAGTGTGTTGGGACAATCCAGGTGTCCCTGACAGGATATCAATCCCTGAGTCATGTTATATATTCCAACAAACTCCCCCCTATTCTGCTTTATATCACACTCATCCTATTTTATATAACACCTTCAAATCCATTCCCATAGATCTTTCCCTCATTCCTGTCAGTATATATTAGCCAGATTCTCTAATTCTTTCAGTAAGTTATTTCTTCCCATAGCAGACTCTACCTTCCCTCATATAGTACTCTGGGACCTGACTCTCATTATTAAGCTGCAGAGCAATCAGAGGAGTTAGTGGAGAAGATCCCAAGGAGGATAAGCATCATGTTGCCAGGCATTCAGCTCAGGGCAGTGCCCGTCCTCTCAAGGCAAGGGAAGACTGCTGTTTTCTAGTGAGGGGGGGTGGGGGGAGACTGGCTTCTACAGCCTCCATTATTCAAGAGCATCCAGGGTGTAAGGTGCTCACATATCCTCACAGATGCCTTCATCCCAAGTCTCAGAGTCCCTGTCTTTCTCTGTCAAAGCCATGATGTGAGCACAGATCTTAGACCTGCATGTTCAATCTCATTTGTCATTCTGCTACTTTTAAGATTACATTCTGAACCTGATTTTTAGCACAGTCTGCTCTTTTGCTATAGGGTCTCTTTACTTTCTGTCACAGAGGACGTCTGACTTTCACAGAATTCCTTGAGTTGATAATTGGGTGAAATAAATTTGTCTCTCTTTCTTTAAGGCATTCGTTAAGGCTTCTAAGGCAGTTTACAAAAGCTAGCCAATACTACTGCTTGTATAATTATCATAGACTCTTTTCATTCCAGTATTAGAGATACTGGATAAGCAAAGCTTTCCCTTCTACCACATCCTACTGCAGTTGAAAGTTTGATATTTATGCCAGAGGTATGGGCATCACAATTATCACCAGCAATGGGGTTTTTGTCTCCATCTGTCTGGTGAGTAAACCATTTCCAGAATACTATCTTGGGGGTTCACTTTTTAGGGTTATACCTGTCTTAATTTGAGTCCCTTCAAGAGCAGAGCCTTAAGTAAGGACATGAGTTTAGGTAATGTATTTGAGAGATGAATCCAGAAGTTTGGAGAGAGGAAGTGAGCTTCTCAACAGAAGGAAGATGGAAAAGCCAGAAAAGGGTATGCTATTGATCCAACTACCACAGAGGGCAATGACACTCAAGTCTTCTGAGGATCCTCTGAGGAA
Organism: Lynx canadensis; assembly: GCF_007474595.2. Classification (NCBI taxonomy): domain Eukaryota; kingdom Metazoa; phylum Chordata; class Mammalia; order Carnivora; family Felidae; genus Lynx; species Lynx canadensis. The sequence continues at coordinate 108,040,447 of NC_044307.1, forward strand.
CCATGTAGGATATACCTCAGAATTGCCCCTCCAAAGAATGGGGGGCTAAAAACTAATACCCTGGCCTCCACACTCCATTGTTCAAGGCATGCCTGGAGGTCTTTCTTCCCCACACTTTGGGCTTGCCCTGCACACAGCTATAGAGGCTCCCACTGCTTAAGAGAAAGACTTAGAAAGAAAGTCAGAAGGATGAGATGATGGGACTCTGTCAATATGCATGGGAAAGCACACTAAAGCTGTAGCAGAAAGCAAAGGTGGGCTAAGTGGAGGCAGCACAGGTTAACAAGAGCATCTGCTTCATCACCAAAGCCAATCCCATATACCAGTGAATGGTCTCCTAGTGTCCTTTAATTAAATGTCCCCATCTCCTCCTTGTTAAGAACCCTAAATTATAGGCCCTATCCATTCCTACCAGAATAACTTTTATCTCCTCACAGGCAGTGAGTGAGAAAAGAAACAATCTACATTATTAAGTTAGTGCTAAAGTTAGGAAAGATCCTAGCAATAAGATTTGTGTGATTGTGATTTCCTGTCAGGTATATATGTGTGTTTTATGTGTGTCAAATTACTGAGGGAAAAGATCTAAACAAATTACCAGTTGTTCAGTCCTCACTTCTGGCTCCAACATCGAGTGCCCAGGAGATAGAATTTTGCCTTACTTTTCATGGCATTCTCTGGGAGGGTCTCTGTAAGAGAAGATATTAAAACATCTAGAGGAGTAATACTATACATTCTTCTACTGTTTTGTGAACTTCTGGTGCATCTGTCCAGATAATGGGAAGACTAGGAAGAAAGAAAAAGGTAATATTTAAGGGTATTATTAGTATTGATATTCTTTGCAAGGCTGAGGTTCAGTATGGGAGTGATAGCACACTGGGTAAATGTTTGGGTACATGTCTATCTCTCCCCTTCCTCCTTCAGTCCCCTTACCCCCCTCCAACTTGCTCTTCTCAGGTGCCAGCATGTCATTGGCATTGGTTAATATGGGCTGGTCTCTAGACAACCCATTGAAGTCCAGAATTTAGAAACAAAGCAGTGCATTTTGGCACCATCCTGCTTGAAGCTCCCTCTCTTTTCTCATTTGAAAATTTTATTGTTTCACTCTGGAGGATGAGAAATGGGGTTAAGAAGGAAGAATTCAGGGAGAACAAAGAATGGGGGCCAGATGAAGCAATAACGAGAGGAGTCCAGATTTAGAAAAGTTACGTCTAAAGGAATATTGGGGTCAGAACAATGACAACATTATTTTCTATCCTTTCCATCTAGTGCTTGACACTTTTTTCTCTCACCTCTGCCTCATGATTGGTTTTATTCACAACTTGAAAAGTGCTACTTCCTTTTTTCAAAACTGTTTATTCACTTAAGTAAATGAGCTTAGCTTTCACTTCTCAACCTCTTTTCCTCTTTTTTCTTCCTGTCTCATTCTTTAATTTCTCACACTATCTTTATAAAAGAACAGTGAAAAGCAAAAACTGAAACAAAATATGAGCCATCATCAATATACACCTGTAAAACAAGTTTTACATATCCACATAACTGAACTAATAAAATGAATAACTGAGATGTCTTCCTTTAGGTTTCACCCCAAAGTTAAATCTGCCACAAGGATTTGTGTACAAGTAGTTTATTTGGGAAGTGGTCATAAGAAGCACAGGGGAGGAGGGGAAGCAGGACAGGAAATGGAGGGAGACATGCCAAAGGTGGCACATTATTACTAGGCAGGTTATTGCCATGAGCAACTAGATCACTACCACTGTAGACCTTCTGAGAGATTGTGTAAAACACATCTGATGAATGGATAAAGAAGAGGTGAGGGGTGCCTGGGTGTCTCAGTCAGTTAAGCATCTGACTTTGGCTCAGGTCATGATCTCACAGCTCATGAGTTCAAGCCCTGCATCAGGCTCTGGTAAGCTCCAGCTTAGAACCTGGAGCCTGCTTCGGATTCTGTGTCTCTGTCTCTCTCTGCCCTTTCCCCCACTCATGCTCTCTCAAAAACAAATGAACATAGAATAAAGAGGTGGTACACACACACACACACACACACACACACACACACAGTGGAATATTACTCAGCCATAAAAAAGAATGAAATCTTGCCATTTGCAATGGCATAGATGGAACTAGAGTGTATTATGCTAAATGAAATGTCAGTCAGAGAAAGACAAATGCCATATGATTTCATTTATATGTGGAATTTAGGAAACAAAACAGATGAACATACGGGAAGGGGAAAAAAAGAAGAGAGAGGGAGGCAAACCATAAGAGACTCATATACAGAGGACAAACGAAGGTTGATGGAGGGAAGGAGGTGGGGGGATGGGTTAAATGGATGATGGGTATTAAGGAGAAAAGTTGTTATGATAAGCACTGGGTGTTATACGTAAGTGATGAATCACTAAATTCTACTCCTGAAACCAATGTTACACTATATGTTACCTAACTAGAATTTAAATAAAAATTTGGAAGAAAACAAAAACACATCTGAAATGATCCCAACAAAAGACAAAGAAGCAGGAGTATTTACCCATCAATATTCACCCATTACAGTGGCTCCCTTTTTAGCTGTAGGGGACACATTCCAAGACCGCCGGTGGATTCCTGAAATCAAGAATAGCACCAAACCCTAGATACACTATATCTTTTCCTATACATAGGAAATACATACCTGGGATAAATTTCAATTCATAAGTTAAGCACTGTAAGAGATTAACAACAATAACTAATAATAAAACAGAATAATCATAGCAATATACTGTAATAAAAGTTGTGTGAATATGATCTTTCTCTCAAAATATCTCATTGTACTGTACTGACCCTTCTTATTGTGATAATGGATTATCTGTTTTACTGGGGTTGACTGCAGGTAACTGAAACCATTGAAAGTTAAACTTTGGGTAAGCGGGCACTACTCTATGGGTTGAAGTTAGCTCCCAAGGCGTTTACTCCCCAGAAGTCTTCAAGCAGAGAAATCTTTAAAGTTAAGGTAGTCATTGGAGGTAAGCAAATTTTCTACCCAAATGAAGCTGACCTCCAGAATGAGCTGAGGAGATCTGAGCAGAGCATTGATGTCGGAGTTGCATATTTTTGTCTCAAAAACCATATGATAATTTAGCTTTTTTTTCTCTCTGTATTGACTGTTTTAGTTTTCTTAAAACATTAAAAGTACTTTTCTATATTATGTTTTTGTAGGCTTCATCATAATAGTAATATTCTATAATGTCTCATGTTTCTCACAATACACTTCCAATTATTTCTTTTAACCTCAAAATAGCTCTTGAAATGAATATTATTAGCTTCACTTTACTGTAAAAGAACTGTGGCTAAGATAAGTTAAGTATTACCCCATAGGGCCATCAAGTAAGTTGCTGATACTCAAAGGTGGCTCTTTCCATTCTAACCTTGGTGCTTTTCCCACGATACTCACTTGTTTCCTATAATAGCACAGAATTTCTTGAACATAAGCATAAGATGTACTATACTAATAATGCTTAAACATTAAGTAAAAATCATTTTAACATTCTTTATGTGACTCTCTCTTACTCATATCCCTAGCTGGTGTACCCAGAATACATAATAGAAGACAAGGAACCACCATAAAGATACAAATGAAGTTAAAGAATAAAGGGTGTGAATGGAAGCAACACAAGTGCCCACAGGCAGATGAATGGATAAAGAAGATGTGATGTATACACACACACACACACACACACACACACGATAGAATATTACTCAGCCATAAGAAAGAATGAAATCAATGACCTGGATGGATCTAGAGGGTATAATGCTAAATGATATGTCAGTCAGAGAAAGACAAATACCATATGATTTCACTCATATGTGGAATTTATAAACAAAACAAATGAACAAAGGAAAAAGAGACAAACATGAAAAAAGACTCTTAACTATAAGAGAACAGACTGGTGGTTGCCAGAGAGGAGGTGGTTGGGGGGCCAGGGGAAATAGGTGAAGGGGATTAAGAGTACATTTATGCTGATGAGCACTGAGTAATATATGGAATTGTTGAATCACTATGTTGTACAGCTAAGACTAGTATAACACTGTGTGTTAATTATACTGGAATTAAAATTAAAAAAAATAAATGCAAATTAAAAAAGAATAAATGGTATGAATCCGTTATAAATACAGCAATACTAGCAAGAAACTGAACCAGAGTCTAACATGGATTGGGTGTCAGGGCACAGGAAGGAAGCTGCGCATCATTGTCCTTCCCACTTCAGAAGATCAAGAGTGTCATGTTCATGAAAAGAGTGAATTTGATTATAAAAATAAGGTACCAGTCACTTAGGATTTGCTGTAGACCAACAGTTAGTGGAACTCTTAATTCCCCCAAGTATTATTGACAAGGTGGGGAGAGAATTTCTGGGGTGATAATTGTTGAGGATGAGTAGACTTCATAGGCAACAGAGCCATTTCTGTTCTCAACATGACTGTGGCTTGCCTACATTGAATGTCTAAGGCAATGTCAAGAAAGTATACAAATTTAAGAAGGTATATATAGTGGTTTCGGAAAGCATGTAACAACAAAGGGTTTTATGTTTCACTGTTGAACATCCAGAACACCTCTCTCACCCCAGATTGGAAATGTCCAATGCGTCTTTATCTATCAATTCTGATCATAGTAGTGGACTTTGTGGAAGACAGAACACAGAGGGGGTGGGTCTCATCTGTGAGAGGTTAAAGAGAGTTGGCTCCATAGGGTAGGTACTTTTTTTTGAGCTAAGGTGAAGGGGAAAAATTACCCAAGAAATTATCAAAGACCCAGAAGGCACAAGAAAGAAGGTCTATGCCTAAAATAATCTCTATTTGGAGTCAGGTTTACAAAGTAAAAGGAACTATAGCAAAATTGAACTCCAGTATGTAACAGGAAAACAGAGAGCTACTACCCTGGAGAAAAGCATGATTTAACAAAGTCAGAGAAAACAAATATGAGCTCTAAAAGCAGGCTTAAATCAACACATCTGCCAGGAAATATTGGGAAGAGGACATAGCAGTTCTTGGGTTGCTATAAAAGATCCATTCCCCTATTCTCTCTCAATAGGACCTCAGTTTTGTTTAGATATTCATCTATTCCACATGTGATTCTGGAGTAATCCTCAGCACAGGGGTCAGTGCTAATTGGTCTGAGTCAGTTATGATATCCCTATTCTCCTGCCAGGAACTGGTTTATGAGTATGTGGTCCAGGGACCTGATACCCATGAAGAGGATGGGCAAGAGCTTCTGGGTGAGGTTGCCTGTGCTAAAACACAGCCCCCTTTCCGCCTCTCGACCTTGCTGTGTCTGTATGTGATGCTGAAACTGCTACAGCCATCTAGTCACCAGTCTGAGAATGAGGCCAAGACACGGATCATATATTGGGAAGTGGAGACATGAAAAGAAGCTGGGTCCTTCATAACATTCGTGGGTAGCTATATCAATCTTCTGAAACCTGGTTACTGTTTCAGGACTTTCTGATATATGAATTGATGAGTTTCTATTATTTAAGTCAATTTGGGATTTTTGTAACTTACAACCAGAAACACCTTATCTTATGTAAAAGTGAGAGCAGTGGTGGTATATCTTCCATCCCAGCATGCAGACTTTGCCCTTTCAATTATATAAGAGGAGCAGGACAAAACTAGGAGGCAGGGCAAATATTATATTTCCACTTTATTTGTTAGAAAAGATTCAGGGAAAGTCTACTTCCAAGGAATCATATCTATGATTTCCTGAAGCAGGAAAAAAATATTTTTTAAAAGAAATGGAGAAAAAATAATTAAAAAAGAGGGAGAAAGGTTAATTCTTTTCCCCAGTAATAATGCATTATGCCATATATTTGAAAATGAGGATTTTTTTTCTCATAAGATTTATTGGTATATAATTGACGTATAACATGGCATAAGTTTAAAGTGCATAACATAGTGATTTTACATATGTATATATTGTTAAATGATTACCACAAAAAGATTAGTTAACACAGCCACCACTACACAGTTATATACTTTTGTGTATGGTCAGAACCTTAAAAATCTATTTTTAGCAATTTCCAATATAAAATACTGTATTGTTAATTATAGTCACCATGCTGTACACTACATGTCCAAGACTTATTTATCTTATAATTGGAAGTTTGTGCCCTTTGATCATCTTCACTCTTTCCCCAACCTCTCACCCCCTTCCCCTGGCAAGCATCAATCTGCTCTGTTTTTGTGAGTTTGTTTGTTTGGTTTTTTTTAGATTCCATATATAAGTAAGATTCTTTAGTATTTGCCTTTCTCTGTCTGACTTAATTCACTTTGCAAAATGCTCTCAAGATTCAACTATTTTCTCACAAATGGCAGGATTTCCTTAGTTTTTATGGCTGAATAATATTCCATTATGTATATATATTTTCTTTATCCATTCATCCACTGATGGACACTTAGGTTGTTTCTGTATCTTAACTATTGTAAATAAATCTGCAGGGAACATGGAGTTACATCTATTTCTTCAAGATAGTGATTTCATTTCCTTGGGATATATACCAAGAAGTGGGATTACTGGATCATATGGTAGTTCTATTTTTAATTTTTCTGAGAAAACTCCATACTATTCTCCACAGTGGCTGCACCAATTTACATTCCCACCAACAATGCACGAAGGTTCCCTTTCTCCACATCCTCACCAGCATTTGTTATCTCTTGTCTTTTTATAACAGCCAGTCTAACATGTATGAGGTGATATCTCTGTGGTTTTGATTTGTATTTCCTTAATGACTAGTGATGTTGAGCACCTTTCCATGTACCTGTTGACCACTTCAGGTCTTTGCCCATTTTTAATTGGGTTACTTGTTTTGCTATTGAGTTATATGAGTTCCTTGTATATTTTGAATATTAACCCTTATCAGATATATATGGTTTTTAAATATTTTTTCTCACTCCATAGGTTACCTTTTCATTTTTGTTGATAGTTTCTACAGTTTAATAGGAACTTCACTTTGATATCATAACGCTTGCTTATTTTTGCTTTTATTGCTTGTATGATATCCATATGCACTGTGAACACCAATGTCAAGGAACTTTTCCCCTGTGTTTTCTTCTAGGAAGTCTATGGTTTCAGTCTTATATTTAAGTCTTTAACCCATTTTGAGTTAATTTTTGTGAATGATATAAGGTAGGAATTTAGTTTAATTCTTTTGCATGTGAATATGCAGTTTTCCTAGCACCATTTATTGAAGACATCATCTTCTCCATTGAGAATTCTTGGTTCCCTTGTCAAATATTAGTTAATAATATATGCATGGGCTCATTTCTGGACCTTCTATTCTGTTTCATTGGTCTATGTTTCTGTTTTTATACAAATACCATATTGTTTTAATTACTATGGCTTTGTAAGAGTTTGAAATCAGTAATGTGATGCTGCCCGTGTTGTTCTTTCTCAGGATTCCTTTGGCTGGCTGTTTAGTCTTTTCTGACTCCATATGAGTTTAAGATTTTTTTTCTATTTCTGTAAAAAATATTCTTGGAATATTGGTAGGGATTGCATGGGATCTATAGGTTGCTTTGAATAATATGTACCTTTTAACAATATTAATTTTTCCAAATCATAAATATGGGATATATTTCCATTTATTTCTGTATTCTTTAATTTCTTTCATCAAGGTATTATTATTTTCAGTGTACAGATCTTTTACATCTGTGGTTAAACTTATTTCTAGGTGTTTTATTGTTTTTGATGATATTGTAAATGGGATTGTTTTCTTTATTTCATTTTTGGGTAATTTGTTGTTTAGGGTATAAAAACACAACTGCTATTTGTATGCTGATTTTATATCCTGCAACTTAAATGAATTTGTTAGTACGAACAGTTTTTTGGTTGAGCCTTTAGGATTTTCTTTTTTTTTAAGTTTTTAAAAGTCATTTATTTATTTCTTTTGTGAGAGAGAGAGAGAGAGAGAGAGAATACAATACATGAACAAGTGGGGGAGGGGCAGAGAGTGAGGGACAGAGAGAATCCCAGGCAGGCCCCGCACTATCAGTGCAGAGCCTGATGCAGGGCTCGAACTCACAAACCATGAGATGATGACCTGAGCCAAAGTCAGATGCTTAACCAACTGAACTACCCAGGCACCCCAGATTTTCTATATATAAGATTATGTCATCAACAACTCGACATCTTCATTTCTGATTCAGATGCTTTTCTTTCTTTCTTTCTTTCTTTCTTTCTTTCTTTCTTTCTTTCTTTCTTCTTTCTTCTTTCTTTCCCTGATCACTCTGGGTAGGACTTCTAGTACCATGTTGAATAGGAGTGGTGAGAGTGGGCACTCTTGTCTTGTTCCTAATCTTAGAGGAAAAGTTTTCAACCTCTCCCAATGAGTATGATATTAGTTGGGGGCTTGAGGATAATTAGTTTTTAAAAATATTTGAATTTACAAATATTCCAGATACTACAGCCAGAGAAATGAGGAAAGTATTTGCTTTCAAGGTATGGAATCTTTAGAATGGGAACTTAACCCTCTTGAGGGCTAGGAGGATGCCTCAGATTTGCATTACCAGAGTCCAGCATAGTGCCTGATAAATAAAGGTTTATCAAATGAGTAATCTGAAAAACTGGGAAAATTTGGTAACACAGAGAGGATCCAAATGGTCTATTACAGAGAGTATCCCTACAAAGATTCCAAGAATGAAATCTTAACTGTGTCGTTTCGAGATGCCAAAACTCATGAAGACTTTCATTATTTTATTTTTCAAAAAATAGTGCATGCTTTCAAAATTATAAATTTTATTTTATTTACATGTAAAAAGCACATAGCTATTTATTCCGTGTCAACTCCATACTTCTTCCAAAGAGCACTATGAAAAGAAGGGAAAAGAGTAACTTGAGAATGCAGAAACTGACAAACAGGGGCTCCTGGGTGGCTCCGTTGGTTAAGTGACTGACTTTGACTCAGGTCATGATCTCCTGGTTTGTGGGTCTGTGCCCCATTGGGCTCTGTGCTGATAACTCAGAGGCTGGGGAGCCTGCTTCGGATTCTGTGTCTTCCTCTCTCTCTCTCTCTCTTTCTCCCCTACTTATGCTCTGTTTCTCTCTCTCTTAAAAATAAATAAACATTAAAAAAAATGTGAACTACACCAATAGATTAAAAAAAAAAAAAAAAGAAACTGACAAACAATACCTTAGTCAGGTGATCAATATCAGTTGTGGTAAGTTATTTTGATAGCATGTACCTTTGATATGATGTGATGTGTTGTACTTTAGCTCTGGGGTCTTCTTCCCCCAAACTCATAAGCCCTGTCTAATTATGAGAAACACATAAGGCAAATCTCAGTTGAGATGCTCTGCAAAATATTGACCAGTACACTTCAAAACTGTCAAGGTCATCAAAAACAAGGAAAGTCTAGGAAACTGTCACAGTCAAGAGGAACCTAAGGAAACTTGGCTATTAAATGTAATGTCATATTCTGGATAGGATCTTGGAACAGAATAAGGACATTAAGTAAAAACTAAGGAAAACTGAATAATTATGGGCTTTAATTGATAGTAATCTATCATACATTAATACAAAATGTTAATAATAGGGGAAACTGGATGTGGGATATTGGGATCTCTGTACACTATCTTTATTTTCATGTAAATCTAAAATTTTTCAAAAAATAAAATTTATTTTAAAAAACATATGGGCTACAAATAGTTAAAACAAAAATATTAACTTTCTAGCTATGTTTCCTGCTTTTCTAATAATTTCCATCTAATACAAAGCTGTTTTTATCATTTTGATAGTAGAAATATACATAATAGCATATTCACATCATAGAAATTCATTATAATATATACTTTGACAGCAAATATCAAGTACACTTATTGCTAAGACACATAATAAGGTAGTTGGCAAACATTAATTTTAATTAATTAACTCTGGGTAACTAACTTAAAGACATCAGTCATGAATAGCTGAGTGTCAGTGAGTTACCAATTCTATACTTAAACAAATTGCATCACTATCCAAGGTCAGAGAATTGTCTTGGATTTTTGGCATGCTTTTTATAAACTGTCATTTTTGAATTGGATATCACCAGGAAGAGAAATGCTATTAGAGATCACACTGATTTATTTCAAAAGAGAACATATCAAAGGGTAATTTGTATAGCTATTACTCAGAGTGGGACCTTTTGTCTTCTCATCTGTTTTTGCAGTCTTATGACTTTGAAAAAAAGTAAGCCAAGTACTGATTATGCCATTAGGTTCTTTTGCTAATTTAACTGTTATAATTAGAGGTCATATGAATTATTTGGAGCAAACTCAGTATATCTACTTAATTACTTGGTTCTCACCTCAGTTTTGAAACTAATTAACTGGATAGACTTTGGTAAATTACTTAACCTTTTTGTGTCTCAGTTTCCTTATCTCTAAAAATAACAAATAGTAATCATCACACATGACACAAATTTGTTGTAATGATGATAAGTAAAGTAATAAGGCATGAAAAGTACTTGATAGGTAAGGTACATTTCAGAATACTAAATGTTCTTTGTAAACACAAACATTCACCGAAAAAAAAAGCTCTGAGTAGTTATGATGAATGGGGGAAGATTCTGTAAGAACAGAGATTAGTAATTGAGAGTAATGTTTTCCAGAAATGAGGAAAAAACATATATCCACTTATTACACTCATTTATCCAGGTTGCTTACTTTGTGGAATATTTCTGTAGGCCATATATTTCTCATTCATAGCTCTCAAATGAATCTCAAAATTTGGGGGGTAAATCTATTATCCTGAAGCTGTGATAAAAGTTAATTACTAGGAAAATACCACTTAACATATAGTAGACACTAAATGTAAAAATTGCATATGGAAAATAATTTCTGCATGATCTTAGTCTTCCAAAGCCAATAACCTCTCACAGATATTTATGTCCATACTGTTTTCCTACCTTGCCATGAGACTGTAAAGTTTTTAAAAACTCACATTTATTAATATTACCCTGAATGTGAACTCAAGGTTTCTGAGGCAGAGCAGATTATTATTTGTTTATGAAAAATAACTGTGTTAGTTTCCCTTTGCTCCAATTGTCCCTACAGTAACACAATAAAAGGTAGATCCAAATTATACACATCAGAGTTTGTAATGTAGGTGAAGATCTGGAAAATATAAATCTGGGTGTTTGTATAAGAAGAAACAGCTGTCTCCCCTCCCCTCCTGACAGGTGGGGACAAAAACCTTTGTTCCTTGAGAAGGATCCTAGGTTCTCACTCTAACCCTTTGAAATATAAGTAAATCTCTCCAGGGGAAGATAAGACTATCTCCAAAAAGGGTTTTATAGCAATTTTATGGCTGGCCCGAAAGTGTTGGGCTACAATATGAAATGGTAAGCACTCCATCACTGCAGGCTACAATTATCAATTTGAAGGGCATATCTTTAAAAGGATGTCATAGATGGAATTTTTATATCAGGAAGGATGATGGAATGGAGAATCTCTAAACTTTCTTCTTTTGAGTTTGTGATATAAATAAAAAGGGCATTGATTTTTTTTTCCTGCTATTAGTAGTCTGAGGAAATTTAAGACATATTCATTAGGTAGCAGCATTCTTTACAAATATCATCTGAATTGGAATAAAAGGTCGGTCAGGCCAGGTCCTCCAGAGATCAGAATCAGGATTTCTGGGAGTAAGGCCCAGAATCTATGTTTTAATGAGCTCTCCTCATAATTCTTACGTACTTGAAAGTGTGAAGAGCACTAATGATGCTGACGATTTTTGGTGTAGAGTTCTTGCATGATTGCCATGGCATTCCTTTTCTTCTTATTTGCAGTTAATATACGTTGCTCATCCAGACCTCTGATGCCTTGATGTAGGGTGGGTGAATTGTCCTTGACACCCTTACCAAATAGTTACTTTTTTGTTGAATGACTATGGGGAAGTGGAAAGAACTGGAGAGCTTGCCTAGAGCAGAGTAGAACCATCACCAGCAACCTAGGGTCTCTTTTCTGTTTTGAAACACCATTAAATGCCCTATATCCCATCCTGGCTGTATTGCACTCCTCTGGACCTCAGCTTGCTTTCTCTAATCAGTGGCTCTAGAATTCAGCAAGCCCTGGTGGCTATCTTTGCCTCTGGCAGTGTTCCATAGTAGTGTTCTGGGTCTGCTACTCTTGAGAACAATTTCTTGACTTTTTTCTTTCTTTCTTTTTTTTTTTTTTTTAAGTCTCTCTACCTTTTCAAATTGTATACTTCAAATTTCAGAAATCAGCTGGTATCCCAGGCCCTCTCCATGGATTGAAAGTGGCAATACCTCCAGAGATTGGGTTGGCTTCTTTGGAAGGAGTTACCCACGTCTTGATGGATCATTTGGTGGACAGCAAAGAGAGCTGCTGGTCCATGAGCTGAGACTTAGTACTAGCTTGGCACCCTCGGATGCTGCTAGGTTTTCTAATCATCAGGGGTCTGAGTGGATTTGGGAATGCTGGGACCGATCATCTCTATTCTCCAGAAAACAGGATTGACCTCTCCTGGTAAACTTTAAAAGTTTTTCTTCCTGTATTTGAGTGCACACATGAGCTGACCCAATACTACAAATCCAGATCTGTTCCCCACTATTTTCCAAAACAGGCTTTCCTCCCCATCTCACAAAGAAGTCAATTGTGTTCTTAGCTCCTTGCCTTTCCTTACTTTCTACTTGGAATGTTCTTTTTCTTTTTTTAACTTTCTCCCTTCAAAAATTCTCCCTATTTCCATCTCCTCCACAAAACCTTTCTCCACTTTTCTTTGTCTTATTTCTCAATTTCTGTAGCACTTATCCTCTGAACCACATAATTTAGCCATTAATTACATACTGTGCCATGTTATTTGCTCTAGTGTTAATGTGTCTTAGTTTTTTATTCTCGAACTAAATTATAAGTATCACGATGACATTTCACATCTCTTACTTTACAAATGCAAAAACCTGCTCCTAGTGTACAGAAGAAATTAAGGTCACAGATTTAGAACTGGTTTTAGCACTTAAACCCCACCCCCTTTCCCCACTCCCTCTTCCTATTTACTTCCATTCCATTGTGTGCTCTGATTCTGGAATATTTTCTTTAAACCCTCTCATTGTATTTTTTTTTTTATGAATCCTTCTCTTTCTCTCTATTGAATGTTGATAAATGGTCATTTCACAGGATGAATATATTAGCTATGTACACAGACCATCACATATCCTCATAAAATATAATAGGATATGGATGGAAACAGGATTATCTTGATCTTGTGGCATTTTACACGTGAGTTTTTATAACACTGTGGTAAAATCTGACAAATTGAACTCTTAATGAATAGGGATGCCCACATTCCTGAGGATTTTTATGAGAAATTTTAGGAAACTCAGCTCTATTTTTGTTATTTAAAAAGTCATTCCTGGGGTACCAGGGTAGCTCAGTTGGCTAAGCTTCTTACTCCTGATTTCAGCTCAGGTCATGATCTCATGGTTCCTGAGTTCAAGTCCTGCATGGGGCTCTTCGCTGACAGGGTAGACCCTGCTTGGGATTCTATTTCTCTCTCTCTCTCTTCTCCTCCCCTGCTCATTTGCTCACTCTCTCTCTCTCAAAAATAAATAAATAAATTTTTAAAAGATCATTCCTTCTCACTATTTCCACCATTCCTAATGCCATTCCTTTGTTTATCTAAAAGCCTATTAATTCATTATTTTAAATGTTACACAATAGCAGCCTTAGTTCATTAGGGGAGACTTCTCCTCCCCTGCTCATTTGCTCACTCTCTCTCAAAAATAAATAAATAAATTTTTAAAAAGTCATTCCTTCTCACTATTTCTCACCATTCCTAATGCCATTCCTTTATCTAAAAGCCTATTAATTCATTATTTTAAATGTTACACAATAGCAGCCTTAGTTCATTATTTTTAATAAACTAATACTCTTTATTAGTTAAGTTCAGATAAATCCTTCAAGCGTTTCTTACAATGAATGTAGGAGACCTAGAGAAAAATGTTAATTCCACTTTGTTTAAAGGGACAAAATTTAACACTGTACAAAATTTAACATAGGTACAAAGTTTAACATCTGTGCTTTTGCTCAGCATTATGTCTAGTTTATGGATATTTGCTGCCACCTGCAGTTTAAACTTGATATTCACTCTGGCTGTCCCCTGTAACTGGAACATAAGGACCCAGGGAGTAGAAAGGAAGAAAATCACAATAATAGTATTCTTGCCACTGCTGCAGCTTATTCAAAATGAAATTCCCTATTTGCACACCCACATTCATAAGCAGCATTATGTATAATAGCCCAAAGCTAGAAGCAACCCGGGTGTCCACTGACAGATGAATGGATTAACACACTGCGGTTGTATATATACAGTAGAATGTTATTCAGGCTTACAAAGGAAATTTTGACACATGCTACAACATGGATGAATGTCTTTGAAGACATTATGCCAAGTGAAATAAGCCAGTGACAAGAGGACAAATACTGTATGAGTCCACTTTACATGAGGCTCCTAGGACAGTCAACTTCATAGAGACAGGAAGTAGAAGGGTTGTTGCCAGACAATGGGGGAAGGAGGGATTGGGGAATTAATGTTTAATGTATAAGAACTTCAGTGGGGAGGAAGATCAGAAAGTTCTGGAGTTGGATGGTGGTGATGGCTGCACAACTATTGAATGTACTTAATGTACAGGACTGTACGTATAAAAAATGGTTAAAATGGTACATTTTATGTTATGCCTACTTTACCATGATAATCTTTTTAAAATATTGAATTTCCAGGAAAATGAGTAAGATGGTTCTGTAGAATACAGAAACCAGGCATACTCTAATTTATATTACCAGGTAGTAACAAATTGGCATGAAGTCTTTTGGGTTTCTCTACTCCTGAAAAAGTAGGTCCCTTGCGGTCGATGAATATGCAACTTGTTTGGGTATAGTATCAGGGATGCAGCGATTTAATGTACTAATGTGCTACAAAAAAGGCATGTAGCAGACTCAGCTCTAGGTAAGAAGGCAAATAAGGGTAATTTGGGCAATTTATATTTCTCTAAAAAAGCAATTTCTTGGTATGTGGAGCTGAATATTTTCATTACAAGAAATAGTGTTTGGACCGTTTAACAGTCCTAGAGAAATTATTTCTATGGTCTTTTGGCAATTTTAGAATATAGCAAAATAACATAGCAAAATTACAAGACTATGCGTATGTATACATTTTTTTAAGAGTTAGAAACTATATAATTCCTGAATGTTATTTATGCTGGAAAGAAAGCATGTGAGGACCTCCTATGTTCATGAAATCATTACAAAAATCTTTCACTGGGGGCGCCTGGGTGGCGCAGTCGGTTAAGCGTCCGACTTCAGCCAGGTCACGATCTCGCGGTCCGGGAGTTCGAGCCCCGCGTCGGGCTCTGGGCTGATGGCTCAGAGCCTGGAGCCTGTTTCCAATTCTGTGTCTCCCTCTCTCTCTGCCCCTCCCCCGTTCATGCTCTGTCTCTCTCTGTCCCCAAAATAAATAAACGTTGGAAAAAAAAAAATTAAAAAAAAAAAAAAAAAGAAAAAAAAATCTTTCACTGGAAGTTTATTGGATTTTACATAAAGCAGCGTTCTTATTCCTTTTCCTCTCTCAGTTTCTTGGGCTTCCCCTCCAGCACCAGCAGTTCAGAGAAGCTGCTACCTCTTACACTCCTGAAGAGTGACACCCCCCCCCCCCCCCGACAGGCCTCACTCTAAAGAAAAACTGAATTTTATTCTTTCAGGAATAAAATAGGGAAATTGACTGAAGTCCTTCTTCATGTCTTGAGATGCTCATGCTATTTTTTTTTTTTTAAGGAAACATGCATAGAAAAGCTGGAAACTGAATTGAGAAAGATATTTGAAATATCAGAAAAGATGAAAAAGGACAGATGTAGAGTTGAGGACATCCATGGAAGATTTATGCATGTGGGGTTGAAGAAGAATGACCTCTGCAAAGAACAGCAATGGCATGACTGTCAGATAGGCTATTTGAAAGACACATTTCCTTTTTCGAAATGCTCTGTGCAGCAGTTTGAGAAAGGACAAGGGGACGTTTGGGGACTCGTCTATTGCAACAGAGGGGCGTGAAGTTGACTGACAGCCCCCTGCTGCTCCCCTGGGCCCACACTCCCCAGGTTGGCTCCAGCCATTGACTTTGTGGGGCAGAGGTGCATTCCCTGTGGGAGGGGATACTGCTGTTTGGGGCAACTTTAGCTGGGCTGTTTGGGGAATTTCTTATGACTATGCTGCATCTGAGACTCCTACAGGATTCCAGCTCTTTCCCTTTGTGCTTCCACAGGTGTGGGACCTGCCTCGCCACCGTGGGAAGCCTCCTCCCTTCCACTGCTGCCTTCTCTCATTATCCTTTATAGGCACTTCCCCTGATAAATCTGTTGACTGTCTAATGAATCTTGGTGACAACTTCTCAGAAGTCCCAGTTTACATACCAATAAACACAGCAATTTACCGAACTAAGTATTCAGGACAATCATGCTGGAGTCTGCCCTTCCTCTGAGAGAACAGACCCAGTCATCAGCCCTTGCTTCCTTACTCTCTTCAGCCCACCTCAAAGCCCCAGTCCCAAAACACTCCATTTCAGCTTACTTCCCTCAACTTTTCCCTTTTTTTTTTTAAGTTTATTTATTTAGAGAGAGAAAGAGCGCACATGTGCATGCATGCATGAGAGCAGGGGAGGGGCAGAGAGAGAAGGAGAGAGACAGCACACAGCCTAATGTGGGACTCAGTCCCACAAACTGTGTGATCATGACCTGAGCCCAAATGAAGAGTCCAATGCTTAACCTACTGAGCCACTCAGGTGCCCCTCAGCTCTTCCCTCTTAAACACACTCACTGTATCCCTTGAAATTCTAGAACTGTGTGATCAACAAACTCTTGCACACGTTCAGCCTGCCATACATCCTCCCAAATCTCTCTGGACTCTCAACATCTTTCCCCTTCACTACCATTAAGAGGCCTGGCAGAGTCTTGAGGGCACTGGTTCTCCTGCAGCCTTCTCAAGTGCCTGTGGTGCCAGCACATGGAGGAAGAGTCCTCCTCATTCCCACTCACACTTCTGAAGCCATTTTTCTTCCTTTCTTTTCTTTTCTTTTTTTTAATGTTTATTTACTTTTGAGAGAGACAGAGATAGAGCGTGAGCAGTGGAGGGGCAGAGAGAGAGGGAGACACAGAATCCAAAGCAGGTTCCAGGTTCTGAGCTGTCAGCACAGAGCCTGATGTGGGGCTCAAACCCACGAACTGTGAGGCAAAGTCAGACACTTAACTGACTGAGCCAAACAGGCACCCCTTTTTTTCTTCCTTTCTTTCCTCCACCCCCATCATGGTCCTTTGAAGTTCATGCCATACAGTTATACCTTGTTGCTATCATTTCTTATTCACGGAAGGCTTTAGTTTCTAGTTCAGTATCTCTCTCCGCCTACCCTTGTCAGATTAAGCAGTAAAAATACAGGATGCCCAGTTAATTTGACTTTCAAACAACATATACGTTTTTATATGGCAACCCTCATTCCTCCCTTACTCTCCTTCTCAATTTCAGTGGTTCAGTGTCTGTGAGGGTCACTGGCCTCTTGGTTACTCACCTCCTAACCTCATATGATCTTTCCTTCTACTGTACTCTAGCACCGTGTCTATAGTCACACTCAGGAACATTACCCCCTCCAAATCTCAGTTTAAAACATGGGATTTCTGCCTTCTAGTCTTCTACCTTACATTCTCTAGAACAGGGGTTGGCAAACTATGGCCCACAGGCCATATGTGGCCCAAGGATAGTTTTTTTGTGCAGCTTACAAACTGAGAACAATTTTTACATTTTAAAAGAGTAGTAAAAATAAAAACTGAATAATATGCAACAGAGGTTGTATGCAGATCACAATGCCAAAAACATTTACTATCTAGTACTCCATAAAAAGTTTGCTGACCTTGTTCTAGAACCTTCACTCATTCCATTTTTTTTTTTAATTTTTGAGGCCTCCAACTCATTGATCTCACTTTTTTCTCAACATCAGTCAACTCTCCTGATTTACTTTCTCCTTCATCCAGCTTGGAGTTCCTGACTTTCTCCTTTTATCACTCACGTATGCCTAACTTAACCAAGTTGCACCCAACTCTACTTTTTGTGCTTGCACCCCAGAAGCTGGGTTTTGCTCAAGGAAAATCAGAAAATCAGGTTGACAAGGACCACATGATCATAGAACGCAAGGACCATATGATTATAGAATGCATATTCAACTTGCCCGGTAATTCTACCATTTGTGCCCATTCAGGACTTTCCTACACTTTGGGGTCACCACTTCCTAGCTTCTCTCTCATCAGTGCTCCTGCAGAGTTGCCCCATTTCCCTCTTGCTTTATACCTAAACTTCTCAAAATAGTTGTCTACACTCACTCCAAAATGATTCTTGAATTTTGTCCACAAATCTGTTTCTCTCCATGTCAGTAGAAGCTCACAAGTAAACAGAGCCTGTGGCAAGGTTTAATGCTAATGCTATGAGGTGAACACAAAGGAAAGCAAGGCAGGGAGGCATTGGAAACCATGTAAGGTGACATGCTACTGCCCTGGCCAACGCAAGGACTTGAACTTGTGGGGTTCTTTGGGCAGGCCAGATGGAGAACAGGCCAATTTCAGGAGAAGGGTAATCTGTCTGCACACTTCCTCTTCCTTCTTTGTCTCCCATTTTCAAGGTGACAGGAACAGCCAGAGACCCTGGGTGGGGGTTGGTTGGTCAATCTCAGGGTCAGACCAGTGTTTGACCACAGTGCTGGCTGAGGCAGGACACAATACCAGAAGGTCTAGGAGATAGGTAAGGCTGAGGAGATCTAAGAAGTATATAAGATATGTCTATGTCTTAGTCAGCTTAGGCTGCTATAATAGAAGACCACAGAATGGGTGACTTAGACAACCATGTTTTTCTCACAGTCTGGAGTCTGGGAGTTTCAGGATTGAGGGGCCAGAAGATCTGGTGTCTGGGGAGAGCACTCTTCTGGTTTGTAGACAGCTGTCTTTTCATATCCTCATATGGTGGAGAACAGAGAGAGCGAGGAAGCAAGCTCTCTCACATGTCTTCTTGTAAGGGGATTAATCCCATCCATAAGGGCTCCACCCTCATGACCTAATTACACCCCAAAGCTCCCACATTCTCATACCATCACATTGGGGTTTGGCTTCAACATATGAATTCTGGGGACAATGACATTCAGTCCATGGCAGCCCAATGTATTCTCTCAGTTTTCCTTTTTTAGAAGATCCATACCTCCTCCAACAAATTTTTTTCCAGCCAGAAACCTTAGACTCCTCCTCAATTTTCTCTCTTTCATTAGGCTCATTCAATAACGTTGCAAGTATTGTGAGTTCTACCCTCAAAAGATATAATCAATTTTCTGTCTCCATTGACAGCACATCACTCGTATTCTGGGTATATTCTCTTAGTTTGTCTTTTGTTTAGTTTAGTTTTGTTTTTGTTTTTTTTTTTCATTTTATAACCCATTCACCATATAGCAATGGAAGTTGTCTTTTAAAATGTAAATTAGGTCACATCAATTACCTACTTGAAACTCTCAGTGGTTTTAGTTTCACTTAGAATATAACCCAAATACTTCGCATGGGTTACAATTCTAAAACTGTTTACTGAGCCTATATTACGTGGTAGATATGGTCTGTAAACACTTGAGGTACAAAAGCAAACAAAACAGGAAATGATAATCCCTGCTTCATGGAATTTATATTCTGACAACAGGAGAACATTAATAAGCAGTGCATTTAATAGGTTCAAATAAGTGCAATGCTACCAATAAAAAGTAGGCCAGGGTAGAGGGGTTTGGGAGTGCTGGGGAGGTGAATGGTGATTCTAAATTTGGTCATTAGGTTTGGAAGAAAGTGATGCTTGATTAGTGAGCTAGAGGAGGTGAGATAACACACAGAGATCTGGGGAGGAGGGAGAACACCTAGGAACGTCAAATGCTCTAAGGCAGAAATGTGTCTGTGTTTTTAAGACCCAGCAAGGAGGTCAGTACAGGTGGAGCCTAGTGAGTGAGGCTGGCAAGTAACTGGGTACCAGGTCATCTATAGCTAAGTAGGCCAATACATGGCCTTGGGCTTTTCTCTGAGGAAATGGAAAGCCACGTCAGTGATTTGAGCAGATGAGTATCACGATCTTAGTTACATTTTGAAAGCATAGTAGTGGGAAGTGTAAAAGCAAGGACATCTTATGGGAGGCTGCTGTAGTAATCCAGGCGAGAGAGGTTGGTAGTGGGCATGTGTCAGCTTCTAGCAGAGGTAATGGCATTTCTTAGCAGACTGGCTTGAGAGGCAGAGAGGGGTTAATGATGACATCAAGGATTTCAGCTGGAGAAACTGGAAGGTTGGAGTTGCCATCAGCTGAGATGGGCAAGGATGCAGGTGGAGTAGGTTCAGGAAAGAAGAGTGAATGACAGTGAGCAAGGAGCTAAGATCACTGAAAAATAGGATGATGACAGCTACAATGACAGCTGGCGGAAGATGTGATCTGATGGCACAAGATTGAAAGTAGGGGGAAGATCAGGCAGAGGGAAGGGAAATAAGACTGAAGGCAACATTAAGAACTCCTGTCCCAGCTCCAGGTCCTGTGGTCTGCGGGCTGTGGGAGAAAAGCACTGCAGAAATGTAGGGTCTTCACATTACAGCCAGAAAAGGAAGAGAAATATTCGGAGAATAGTGTGAGCATGCAGGGGATTTTGCTGATGAGGGACTGTGAATCCCAGAAGTCACAGTAGGAAGATTTCAGGAACTGGGGAGATGTGGGTAAAGGGAGCACAAGAGGGACACAGGGGGCCTATGGGAAGTGCAGTTCAGCATATGAGGGGGGGTGCGCTTCCTGTGAGTGACAGACATAAACAGAGGTAAAGGCTATAATGATGCAGTGAAGGTTGAGAGTGGTGGTGAGGCTGTAAACGCTGAGGAATAAGGCAGTCTGGGAAAGCAGGGTCTTCGTCTTATGTACAGATCTCCCTTCACCCCACTCATGAGGGTCGGTCTTAATGCAGGTGTAACGTTGGGCCCTGCCCACCTCATTTACCTCATCTTGTATCAGGTTCCTCTTCAACAGTGTGCTGTAGCCATCCTGGCTGTCTGGTAACTTCCCAGAACTGAGGTCTTTGGAGCCTCAGGGCCTTTGTACTTGTGGTTTCCCCCACCTGAAATATTCTCCTGTCAGCTGTTTGCATGGGTGGCTCTTCTCCTTCCTCAGCATTTACCTAAAATATAACTTCCTCAATGAGGCCAAGTGTAGACACCTCCTGCTATTCTTGATCATAGTGCCTTTTTAATTCCCGTCATAACATTCATTAAACCAGCTGTTCTTTTATGCATTGTGCTTAAATGTTTATTCAAATTAAAGATCCATGAGGACACTTGGCTATGTCTGTTATGTTCCCTATTGCATCCCCACTGACTAGTACAATATCTGGTATAGTAAGTGCTTAGTAAGTAATTATTGAATAAATGGAACTCAGCCAGGGTAACAAGAACCCAGAGGAAGAAGGTTATTTCTGCAGAGGGATAAAGCAATTAACTGTTCATCTTATCCCCAGCTGATCAGTTCTGTAGAATGTTTATTAAAATCTGCCACCTTTGGGAGGAAGGAGTGGCAAACCAGACCAGGAAACGGTGCGTCCTTGGACTGGTTTGTTGGCTCCTTTTGTTGTTGGCTAGAAAAGCCTGTTGGAAATGGTGGCCCAACTCTCCAGAATGTCACAGAGCAGAAGGTGAAGAACCACAGCTCTTGAGAGCAACATTTGATCATTGCTTCTGTGTTCCCCTTCTTCTTATTGGCTTACGGAGGGTTTGGTGGTGGCCGCAGTGAACTATAGACCTGACACTTGTTTTGGATTGGTTCCCAGAGTATTAGTGGGGTGGTTCTTGGTTCAAATACACAAAATTAGAGGCTAAGAGGAAGAAGGCAAAATTTTTTGCTTTGCTGACATATAGCTCTGGGTTCAGATGTCTCACTCATGGAAAGAATGCAATAGAATTAAAAGCAAAAACAGAATAAAATAAAACACACAAATCATTTTCTATCCCCCTTTCGATAATTGTCCAATATTAGAAAATAAGGATACATGAACATAATGAAATGTTATAGATTCCTTAATATTATTAATGTGTGGATTATATATAAAAATGGACTGATGCTTATGTTCTGATGTGAAAATAGAATATATGATTAATATAATGTATTTATATAGAGTATAAAATTAAATATATACTGTAATTTCTAACATACAAATGTTAATATGAATAAGGATTTAAAGTAACATGTAAACGAAAAATGTTATATTGGAGTGGTAGATACAGAAATGGTTTTTTTTTTTTTAACTGTTCTTTTATACTATTGTATTCTTAAAATGAAAAGCCCTCAAATCCCTGGAAAGAGCCCATATGTACATGAGCAGCATTATGAACAACGTCTTTCATCATACGTTGTGTTCAGCTTAAAGAATCATATGTTAAAGAATCCTATGTTGGGACTTGGGTTAATAGAAGCTCCTTTTATAGCACATTCTCACGGCAATTTGTTCATTTACAACATGATGAAATTAGTTTTGCTAAGAATGTCTCTGAATTTACACTTACATTTGTCAGTGTTTATATAGGTATAGCCTCTGAGATGATTTGGAGAGTCAGGATAGAATCACGCGTGTGCTTGAGTTTAAAAGGTCTCTATATTGGGGCACGTGGGTGGCTCAGTCAGTTGAGCATCTGACTCTTGGTTTCGGCTCAGGTCATGATTCCAGGGTCGTGGGATCAGGCTCTGCATTGGGTGTGGACCTTGCTTGGGGTCCCCCTCCCTCTGTCCCTCTCCTCTGCTTACTTTCTCTAAAATTAAAAAAAGAAAGAGAGTTCTCTATATTAATTATATATTAATTATACTGAGGCAAGGAGCTGGGGAAAAGGTTCTTGCAAAAGGAAACAGCCATCTTCATTTCTAAACAAAGTGGGTAGGCCCAGAGACCTCTCTGGGGTTGATTCTTATGATCGGTGCTGTCTTCTGAGAACTCTGCAATTCTTCTGTTCATGAATTGCTGTTTCCCTCAAAGTTGTTTAGTCTTTCATTGTTTATTCAACATACACTTCATACTAGAAGATCTGGCAGATTCTGGGAACACAAATACGAAAATATATGGCTCCTCCCTGCAATGAGCTCATCATCTAGCAGTTTTTTCCTACAGCTTCTCTCAGGTGGGTGTAGTTGACATCTCCTACTGCCCAAGACTGGAAATGATCTGTTGGCAAAAGGACTGAGCTTCACTTGTTTTCATAGGGCTGGGAGTTTTTTTTAAAAAACTAAAGTTATATAATTAGTTTATATTAATTTATTCATAAAGTTATATCATTAGTTTAGTTGCTGAAGACAGTTTACTAGGAGACCTCTAGGACCTAATCAGAGAGACCCAGGAAGTGTGATCTTCAGCATTCAAGAACAATTCTTATTGCTTAAAATAGTGAAAAACTAAAAATAACTTAAATGTATAACAATATAAAAAATAGTAAAGGAAACGATGAGGAAGGGGCAGCGGTGACTTTGTGAGTCAAACTTTGGGGCCCTGGAGCCGGGTTGCCTCTATTTGAATGCTGGCTCTGCCACTCACTAGCCATAAAATTAATTAAACCTTGATTTCTTCCTACATAAAATGAATTTCTATGTGAAAATTAAATCTATTCCATAAAGTTGTTGTTAGTATTAAATTAGATAAAGTATATAAATGACTTAGAACAATGCTCAGTGCACATTAAGCATTTAATAATAGTTTTCTTTATATTGTGGTAAATGATCTTCATAGAAGATTGTGTAGCCCTTAAGACTCTGTTTCTGATGAGTTCGTAAGAAGGCACAATTTTAAAATTATCAGTGAACACAGTATAATCACAACTCTAAAAGATAAGAGACTAGAAGAAAACTCAACATGGCATCAGTTTTTCATTTTCTTTCAAGTGTAAAGTTTCTGTTTTTATTTTGATTCAGAAGTCTATCTGTGGTTTTCTTTTCCAGCTGTATTGAGTTATACTTGGCAAATAAAATTGTAATGTGCGATGACCTGATATATGTATACATGCATCAGCAATAGTCACCGCATTATATATTAGATCCTCAGACTTTATTCATCTTACAACTGAAAGTTTGTACCCTTTTACCAATCTCTTTCTACTTCTCTCACCATTCAACTCTGGCAACCACCATCCTACTCTCTGTTTCTGGGAGTTCCACTTTTTTTTTTTTTTTTTTTAGATTCCATGTATAAGTGATATCATGTCGTTATATGTCTTTCTTTGTCTGGCTTATTTCACGTAGCACAATGCCTGGGAGATCCATCCACGTTGTTGCAAATGGCAGAACTCTCTTATTTGTTAAGGTCAAATAATATTCCACACCATATCTTCACCTGTTTATTCACTGATGGGTGCTAGGTTGTTTCCATACCATGGCTATTGTGAATAATGCTGCAATCAATATGGGAGTGCAGATATATCTTTAAGGTAATGATTTTGTTTCCTTTATAGACATACCCAGAAATGGGATTGCTGGATCATAGGGTAGTTCTATTTTTAATTTTTTGAGGAATCTCCATACGGTTTTCCATAGTGATTATACTAGTTTACATTCCCACTAACAGTATACAAGTGTTCCCTCTTCTTCACATCCTCGCCTGCATTTGTTATTTCTTGACGGAGAGAGACAGAGCATGAGCAGGGAGGGGCAGAGAGAGAGGGGGACACAGAATCTGAGGCAGGCTCCAGGCTCTGAGCTGTCAGCACAACAGAGCCCGACGCGGGGCTCGAACTCATGGAGTGTGAGATCATGACCTGAGCTGAAGTCGG
Organism: Lynx canadensis; assembly: GCF_007474595.2. NCBI lineage: Eukaryota > Metazoa > Chordata > Mammalia > Carnivora > Felidae > Lynx > Lynx canadensis. The sequence continues at coordinate 108,065,284 of NC_044307.1, forward strand.
ATGCTCAACCGACTGAGCCACCCAGGCGCCCCTCCCCAGCACCATTTTTAAAAGATGTTTATTTATTTATTTTTTTAAAATTTTTTTTCCAACGTTTATTTATTTTGGGGACAGAGAGAGACAGAGCATGAACGGGGGAGGGGCAGAGAGAGAGGGAGACACAAAATCGGAAACAGGCTCCAGGCTCTGAGCCATCAGCCCAGAGCCCGACGCGGGGCTCGAACTCCCGGACCGCGAGATCGTGACCTGGCTGAAGTCGGACGCTTAACCGACTGCGCCATCCAGGTGCCCCTAAAAGATGTTTATTTTTGAGAGAGAGAGAGAGAGAGAGAGAGAGCGAGCGAGCAGGAGCAGGGAAGGTACAAAGAGAGAGGGGGACAGAGGATCTGAAGTGGGCTCTGTGCTGACAGCAGTGGGGCTCAATCTCATGAATTGTGAGATCATGACCTGAGCCGAAGTTGGATGCTCAACTGACTGAACCACCCAGGCGCCCCTCTCCAACACTCTTTGTTGAAGAGATTATCCTTTTTCCATCGTATATGCTTGGCTTCTTTGTTGAAAATTAGTTGGCTGTATATGTATGGGTTTATCTCCAGGTTTTGATTCTATTCCATTGGTCTGTGTGTTTGTTTTTATGCCAATACTATATTGTTTTGATTATAGGTTTACAGTATGGTTTGAAATCAGTAAGTGTGATAGTTGCAGCTTTGCTCTTTCTCAAGTTTGCTTTGTTTTATAGTTTTCAGTGTACAGATCTTTTTCCTCCTTTGTTAAATTTATTCCTAAGTGTTTTGTTCTTTTTAATTCTATTGTAATTTCTCCTTCTGGTAGTTCATTGTTAGCGTATATAAACAACTGCTTTTGTATACTGATTTTGTATCTTGCAACTTTACTGAATTTGTTTATTCTAACATTTTCCTGGTGAGGTTGTTGCCATTTTAAAATAATTTTATTGAGATATAACTTTCACATCCTGAAGTTTGCCTTTTTAAAGTGTACAATTCAGTGGTGTTTGGTATATTCACAGCTATGCAAGCACCAACACTAATTTTAGAATGTTTCATTTTCACAAAAAGAAACTGTGGCCATTAGTTGTAATGGTCCTCATTCCCTGGCTTCCCCCAGCCACTGGACAGCCATTAATCTACTTTCTGTCTCTATGGATTTGCTTATTCTGGACATGTAATAGAAATGGAATCAGAATATGTAGCCTTCTGTGTCTGGTTCCTTTCGCTTAACATAGTGTTTTCAAGGTTCATGCATGTTTTAGTACTTCGTTCCTTTTTATGATCAAATAATATTCCAGCATATGAATATACTACATTTTGGTTATTCATTCATCATTTGATGGGCATTTGGATTGCTTCTATTTTTTGAGTATCATGCTGCTATGCACATTCATGTTCAAGTGTGTTTTCAATTCTTGGGTATATACCTAGGAGTAGAATTGCCATGTCATATGGCAACTCCACGTCTAACATTTTTAGGAACTTCCAAAGTGTTTTCTAAAGTGGCTGCACTATTTTACATCTTACCTATGAGAATTCAAATTTCTTCATATTCTGGTCTACCTTTTTGCTCAATGCCATCTCAGTAGGTGTGAAGTGGTATCTCATTGTAGAGTTGCTGTTATTTGAGTGGAGAACTATATGCCATTTTTAATAGAAAAGTACTTTTTAAAAAAGAGAACTTTAGATAGATGAGCAGTATAGGAATTTCAATTTGAGTGCCATTTCATTTTAAATAGTTCCTGGAATTGCCTGATCCAGAATTTCCAAAACTCAGCGACGTTAGAAAATCTGGAGTGGCATTCATACGTTTTAATATTTTAGCAGCACCAACATTCTAGTGCAGACCTCTAAGATATTTGCTGTCAGTTGAGTGATTATTTGATGATATCACTTTTGCTTGGCTTCATGCTAACTAGTTTAGAAGGCTAATTGGAGTGAGAATAAGGCAAAGTGATTTCTCAAAAAGGCATGAAGATCTGAACTGTCGATGAAACAGTGTGGTACTCTACTTTGCCAAGAAAGTGATGGAGTACCTAACAGAATTTGGCTCTATTTATTATCCTTTCTAAGTAGACTATTTGTCACTTTTTTCTTTGAGGGTGAATTAATTGACCCATCCTCTGGGAACACTAGTGCTCTTTCTGTTTAGGGTTGTGGATGTTTATAGAAGCACCCGACGGTCAGCCCTCTGACATTTCAGCCTCAGTCACCAGAGCAAAGTGGGAAAAGAACCCTGAAGGGCTTATCTTACATAGAGAGGGCTTCTAGGGTAATTCAGGTATTGCTGGGCTAACAAGATCAAGCTCCTTAAACCTCTACTGTTTATGGTGACAAGTTCATTGCTGCTTACACTAGTCATAGAATGTGTAGATGTTTTGGTCACAGAATCTTTGCTGAGAAATATAGGTATTTAGGAAATAAATATAGGCAGTAATTTTTTTAAACTCTAGAGAAATACAGCTGGAGACATTTGTTTCTTCCCTACTCTATTTTTAATTCTGTCTAAATTACCCCTTTGCTGATTGTAGAATTAGATTACAGTTGTCATATATAGATTTAAATAAACCTCAGACACAAACATTTACAAAGCACACCCCAAAATCATATTCACTATCAATTACTATTTACGGAACCCTGTATTACTGATAATAAGTAAAATTGGCCTTGAAAATTCTCATTTTATTTCTTTTGTAAAATTTCAAGTGTTCTTGGCTATTCATAGTCTTAGCTAATCAGTGTTTATGGAGTTATAGGTTGTAGTCAAAGAAATTTTTCAATCCGAAGGATTTTTATCTTTTCATTTCGTTTGGTTTAACTACTTGGTCTATAAATGACTTGAATTCTGTCAGAGTTACTCTGGTTTAGCCACAGCATTGACAACTTCTTATATGTGTTAACAGTGAAAAGAGCTCTATAGTGTCAAAGTTTATCTTACAAGTTTAACAACTTATTGACCAGCAATATTTTATGTAATTTTTTTAGAATAAGTTATGTTGAAACTTATGCTACCAACTCTTCAATTTTTAAATCAAGGCAATAATTATGATTATAACTAGACCATTAGGTTTAACTTTATGCCAGCAATTATGATTACAATTTAAAAATCTACATCTATTTATAAAAATTTTACCTGGGGGTGTAAAAGCCTTCTCATACTCTATTAAAAAGATGATAGTTTTATACGCTATTAAAATGAGTCATGCTGAAATCATTGCTTACGAGGGGTTCATCTAAATGATAATGGCTGCAAAAAGTAAGTTATACCCTGGTAGTAGAGGTCTTTTTTTTCCATCTGGCAACTCTAAGAATACTTGAAAAGATGTTAGTCATGAACAAACTAATAGCCTAATTAGAAGATCAAATAAACCCTGCCCCAGTGGTGTACTTTATTTTACATCTTTAAAGTACTTTCGTTAACAGTTAAAACTGTATATTCCGAATAGATACAACCCCAGCACCCTTCGCAGCAGAGCAGTTATTTTTACCTTTCTTGGGGTTATGTGTCTGACAAAAGCAATGATCCCTTTGGCCTAGGAAAATACATATGTGTATACTTAATTATTCATAAAAGTTCCTGGGATCCATAGAGTTTTCTAATTTCTGTTCAGTTAGTCTCAGAAAATATTAATTGCAAGTAAGCTAATTTTATGAATGCTTTGAAAGTGCTTTGAAAGGTGTTATAAATTATTCTTTATAAACATTGTTGTGGCTTAATAATTTTGATTCATTTCCAGGCCATAGCATTTATTAATGGTTTTCTGAGGATAAGATTTCAGAAAATTTATATACAAGTCTGGTCTCAGCTGGCTTTATTAATCAATCAATCAATCGATTGATCAATGTATGTTAACAATTACTAATGTGGCCATCTTTAAGCAAGTCCAATAATGAAATATTATCTTTTATTTCAGGTTTATTTCCTTACATTCATTGAAGAGCTAGTTATAAACCTAGATGGCTGCACCAATTTGCTAACAGTATGGAAGATTTTGTATTTTCTGACATGTAAGTTCTGCATTCACAACTTTGCACCCACAACTGGCAAACTACTTTGAATTCCCAAAAGAGCTGGTCTAATTTCAGAGTGGGTCCCTAGGTCAACATTCCAAGAGGAAAAGTTCTTAATGTCTTGCGCATAGTGTGCACCTCAGGGAGGTTCTTAGAAGCAACTAGTAAGCCAGCAAGTGGGAGTTTTCCCTGAGGTGCACCAAGCAGGGGGGAATTTGACAGTGGAAGCTAGGATGTTACCTTGAAGGGAGAGCTTCTCAACAGTGGATGCCTCACTCAGGGTCCCAACAGAAAATAGACAGCACATTCAAATTAGGATAATTTGAGAGAGGTCCATCTATAAAGAGATAATTTCAAAAATGGGGTGAGGTAGGGAAACTATTACAGTAGCACAGGAATCTGGTGAGGTTGTCACCACCCCTAGGTCTAAAGGGCCAAGACAGAGAGAGGTTACCAGAAGCTAGCGGTTACCAGAAGAGTGGTAGAGAGCAGGTCACCTTCTGTCCAGGGATACGGTCAGCCCAGGGTGACCTCCCTAGGAGACAGCCAAAGGGGTAAATGCCTCTGTCACTTTCTTCCCACCTCTGATCTCTTGTCGGGCTCTCTTTTGGCAAGAACCCAATAAGAGTGTATACTGGTCAGCCTCCTGTGGCAGAAAGTGCTAACAGATGACAGGTAGAGAGGGTTTTTCCTGACAACTCTCAACCTGGAAGTTAGATGTTTGAAATCCCTTCTTTTTCAATCATGGTGGCATTTTTAAAATTGTAGTAAAACACTGTAAGGGTAGAAAAATTCTCCCTTCTTCATTTCTAGATTCTTTGGCTGGTCTAATAATTAAGTTGACATAAGATATATCAACGGAAAAAAAAAAAACAGATATAATTTTATACATAGAAGAGCCTCATAAAAATATGAGGCTCGAAGAAGTAACCAACACAGGAAGCTTTCAGACAAAGAATTATTTGTGAAAAATTGACAAGACAAAGGGATTTGGCTTTGGGGTAGTAAATTGGTGAAGAAGTAACCAGGTTTGTTTATACAGCTTTCTCAGTCCTAAAGCCCCTGTCTTTGGTGATAAGGATGCCTTCTACCCTCCTGCTACAGGGAAGGTAGCTTTCACATGGGAGATTGATCTTCTGCATTCAGGGAGACAAAGGAGGCTCAGAGTATCCTTCTTTTACTTGTTCTTTCTCAAGCACTCTTGATTCAAAATAATCAATATGCCAAATTGGTAGATTTTGGGGTGACATATTCTGAACCCCTGTAATATACATCTTATAAAATGTATCATATTAACCATTTCTAAGTGTACAGTTCAGTAGTGTTGAGTATATTCACATTGTTGTACAACCAGTCTCCAGAACTCTTTTCATCTTGCAAAACTAAAACCCTATATCCGTTAAACAACTCATTCTCCCCACCCCCTTGCTTCAGGCAACCACTATTCCACTTTCTGTTTCTATGAATTTGGTTACTCTAGATATCTAATATACGTGTAATCATACAATACCTATTTTTTTTACATGGATGGCATTTTTTTAAACGTTTATTTATTTTATTTTTGAGACAGAGAGAGACAGAGCATGAACAGGGGAGGGGCAGAGAGAGAGGGAGTCACAGAATCCGAAACAGGCTCCAGGCTCCGAGCTGTCAGCACAGAGCCCGACGCAGGGCTCGAACTCACGGACCGTGAGACCATGACCTGAGCCGAAGTCAGACGCTCAACCGACCAAGCCACCCAGGCGCCCCTGGATGGAATTTTTAAGGTTAGTGTTCACAGGCGTTTTGTAGACACGTTTAGTTGTAGTCATTAATAGAACATTTTCATTTTGAAAGAATGTTCCACTTCCTGGAGATTCCAAATGTCACAGATTTGTGAAATAACAAATAACAACAGAAATAGGGCGTTAGAAATAGAGTTGACAAAAATAGGTGTACTTTAGGGTAGAGAAAAAATTTTTAATAGGTCAAATTTGATACAAGGATGTGACAATCAAGTATTAAAAGGTATGGATCAGTATAGAATACAAAAGTATATCAGTGGAGAACATGTAGTTTGCACACCAAAGGAGGAGCTGGGTCAGTGATCATGGACCTGAGAGTTATTTTGCATACTGCCTTCTATGGGTTTCACCAGTGTCCTCATGGGGAGGTAGAGGAGTTTAATGTGAGAGTCTCACTCTAGTGATGCTTTAGATAGCTGCATTTTATTGTAGAAGTCATAGATTAGTAAACTGCATGTAATTGACACTATAACATGGAGACTAGTGCTTCTTTTTGAGCTTTTACACAGCCTCTAATTTCAAACCCTTTGTGTATTTATAAAGAGTCCATTAATTATTGATCCAAAGTATTCCCAACACCTTTCCGCAGGTGTAAGGGAATCTCACTCTTGTGAACACCTTTCTACACAGTGCATACCCTTCTGTTATAGATGTGTACAGGGTGGGGAGTGGGGCACACATTTGTGTGTCTGATTACTTCCTCTACCAGCCCAAGGCAAGGACTCTGCTTTTCCATTCCTATCTTTTCTATACCTGTTAGCACTTAGTGCAATGCACATAACATAGTAAGTGGTAAGTACATTTTTGTTGAAAAAAAGGAAAAAGTGACACAAATATTTAAAGTAACCATTGAAATAAATCAGAATATGTCACTCCCAAATACACTTCTGTGACTTAAAAATTATTTTGAACTGAAGGCAATTAAGGAGCAGCAAACACATAAAAAGCCCCCCCTTTTTCTGCCTACAAGTAAAATATAAATTCTCCTTTTACTAACTCTTATCAGCCCCAAGAAAGCACCAGAAGAATCTTCAAACAAACCTTACTCCATTAGTTCTCTTCCATATATTTATGTTTCCACAATTTGCTGTCATTAGAAGCCTAAAACTCCATTGTAAAAACCAGCAATGGAGAACCACCATTGCATCAAATCTCTCTCATGCTTTGAATCCCTTTCCAGGGAGAGCCCAATCCCTTTAATGGCTCATCTGATTAGGTCAGGCTCACCAAGGATAATCTCCCTATCTGAAAGTCAACTGATTTGGGACGTGCAAAATCCATTCATGGCAGCACCTAGGTTAGGGTTCCATTGAATAACTGGGAAAAGATGTATGCACACTGGTGGCAGTGGGGAGTCTCAGAATCCTCTACCATGGGGTAACAGTGAGAGGACAAGATCTAGGGTCTCACAAGGGAAACAGGTAGCTAAGACTGTTCTCCACTCTTCAGAAAAAAATAACACATGCAGGCCATGGGAGGAAATATTCTGGGTTTCTCGTGATGTCATTGAACCTCATAGAAAAGGACTTAGCCTAGCAGTTAGGAGACCTGCCCTTTCCACTAAGTAGCTATGTGATCTTAGTCAGATCTTTTAACTTCTCTGGGTCTGGAGCTAAGGGGATTGAATAGATCAAGAATTCCCAACAAGATGGGGAAGCAGGAGTAAGACAACTACCCTGAAGTTACCTGGGGTGCTTTTTAAAACCAAGCACTTCCTCTTCTTTCCTAAGCTGTAAAGGTGCCAGGAGGTGGGAAAGAAAGGCTGACAAAGAAGCAGGATGGGCATACGAAATATGAAATTGTTCCTCAGGTCATTCACTCATTCACTAGTTCATTCCACAAATATTCATTCAAGACCACCTACTATGTGCTAAACACTGTGCTAGGCCCTGGGGAAGTTAGAAAAAAGCATACAGGCTCTTTGCTCACCTACCATCTAGCCAGGGAGACAGAGGCAAGTGAGTACAAGATGGTGAATGTTACTGAGTGGGGACCCTATGGGCCTGAAAGCAGGGGTCCTTCTTGAGGATGCTTAAGGAATAGGCATTAGCTGAGATAAGAGATTGGAAATGCAATAGAGTGAGGAAGGTGGAGACATTCAGGCAAGGAAAAAGCATTTATGAAGGGGTAGAAGCCTAAATGGTTAAGGCACATTTAAGGCATTATAATCAGCCCACTGTGACCTGTTTTGGTACAGGCCATAACTGGCCTTATAAATCATGTTAGTGAATTTGGATTCTTATCCTAAGTGCAATGGGAAAACATCAAAAGGTTTTAAGCAAGAGTGACTTAGAGATTAGCACTTTAAAAGTATCATCCTGGTTATAGTTTGAAAAATATAGTGAAGAATGTGGTTATAGCAGAGTCAGGAATACCACGGCAAATGGGTAGGGCCAGGATGGTGTCAATGGGCTTAGAGAGAAGGCAGATATGAAAGAGATGCAGAGTGTATATGGTTGCATTTAAGGAGTGATCCGTGTATCTCCAGATATAGGAGCTACAGGATTAAATGTGGTTGCATGTATTTTAACTCACAATTGCCCCTTTATACTACTCAAGTTGTCTTCTCCATTCACAAGATGTTTAGTTACAATAAGACAGAAGATCTTCTGTATCCTTTGGACTGTTTATTCCATTGGTTTGGAATATTCTACTGTCAATAAGTAAGCAGGATACAGAAGATTTGGGTTCCAGTGCCTGGTTTCCTTATCTGCTCAGCGAATGGGTTGAATTGAAAACCTCAAAGACTAATTCTAGGGCTAACCCTTGTGAACCCATAAAATCCACTTGGAGACGCTGGGCAGATTCCAGTTCCTTCCCAGGCTCTCCTGAGTTGCTGGCTGCAGTAACAGAAGAATCAGCAGAACTCCCTGAATGCAGCTCACATTTGGATCAAGGGATACCCCAAAGGAAGAATGTTTGTAGTGCTCTTGTCCCAGGAATATTGCAAAGTTAAGGGCCAGAGACAGCCATGCATATAACTTTGGCTTTATAGCCTGGTATTTCTGGAATTTGCCCAATGTGACACATGGTAGGTATCTACCTTCGGCACATGGAGTATGCACCCAGATTCAGTTTCCCTTTAATTTCTCCCCTCTCAGTGAAAGAAGATGCATTGAGTACATATTCAACATAAAATGCATGGAGTTTGAAAACTTCGTTTTGCTCTGTAATCAGAAATTCCAATCAGCAGTGGAGCTATGTGCCTGGGCAGACACCTGAATGCAATTTGCAGGGGATGGCCATGAGAAAGTTCTTCCTGTGGCTTATTTACTAGGGTCGACCTGGGCTCCCCCCACCCAAGGCAAAACCAGCCATATAGCAGATATTGTGGGACATTTCCACCATGTTAGGGCCCAGACCCATTTAATTGGGTGCATATTGCCTTTTTCTGACTATATCTCAAAATTTCTCCTTATGTGCATTTAAAATTTTTTTTTCAACGTTTTTATTTATTTTTGGGACAGAGAGAGACAGAGCATGAACGGGGGAGGGGCAGAGAGAGAGGGAGACACAGAATCGGAAACAAGCTCCAGGCTCCGAGCCATCAGCCCAGAGCCTGACGCGGGGCTCAAACTCACGGACCGCGAGATCGTGACCTGGCTGAAGTCGGACGCTTAACCGACTGCGCCACCCAGGCGCCCCCTTATGTGCATTTTAATCTAATTTCATTCTCATAACTGCCTAGATGATTTGTAGAAAGTGCATGTTATCTTAGTCCACTAGAGGGAACCAGAGGGATTTAGACATTATTGCCAATGAGACTATCTAAGGTTCTTAGTGTCAGTATTAGAGAAATTTCCAGGAGTTCTTAAATTGGACTTACTGTCAGAATCTCTGGGGATTGGTTTCTTTCTTTCTTTCTTTCTTTCTTTCTTTCTTTCTTTCTTTCTTTCTTTCTTTCTAATGCATCTGCATTAAAAAAATAGGCTTTATTTTTTAAGAGCACTTTTAGGTTTACAGCAAAACTGAGTGGAACAGGAGTTTTAAAAATATGTAGGTTTCCAGGCCCTGCTCTAGATCTACGAATTCAGAAGCTTTAGGGATGAAGTCTGGGAATCTCTACTGAAAGGGTGGTTGGAACCCCTGCCTTAAACCAAGAATGGGGCAAGAGCACACTGAACATTATGTAGCACACGGCAAGATGTAAGAAGAGAGGCTCACAAGGATTAAAAAGAAAAGACAGAGGTTAAACACTTGGAGATTGCTAATATTTAGAATATGAGTCATATTTTTCCAAATAATTTCATTTGTTAAGTAGAATTCACGTGATTTATTTAGAGCCAGAGGAAGAATCCGAAAACCACCATTACAGCAAGGCTTATAGGTCCAGAAATAAGATTCTAGGGAACCCCCAAATCATGAAACGTTATTTCTGAAATAAGCATTTCATGAAAGACCGCCAGATTCCTGTGGATCTTATCCAGGGAACAGAACTAAGTGCTCAAGATCCAACTGCCACCAGACACAGATGTTCCCATAGTATCAAATACATTCTGGCAAACTGGCCAAAAGACACAAGCTGCTTAAAAAATTACAGCAAGAAAAGAGGGCACATGGATCATCACAGAAGATTTAATTTTTTTCACCATAGAAAACAGCTTAAAATAAAATGAAAGTAGTCTTATTGATTTATAGGAAAATATGTTACAAAACCCAGATGACATGAAGGAAATTAGCAATCTGGTTTAAGAAACACTGGACTGCCTATTCCCATGGGTGCTAATAGCCTGTGGAAATTTACAAATTTGTTTTTTGGTGTCACACACCCAGAATCCTGTGATAAGAATTGGTCTTTATAAAAGGTCTCTGAAACCTAGCTTGACTATCAAATCAAAACTCACAGTAATGCTCTTACACACTGCCCTCTGCCCAGGTCCACCCTGACTAGAAATTTGCCACAATGTCATGATCAGAATTGTATTTACTGATGGCCAATGTTATTTCCTAAGCCAAAGGTAAAAAGGAATGCCTCTTGATTTATTGCTCCTTTTAAAGACATAAAGATTCTGAGCACGAACTTGAAACATTTCTCCTTAAGTTTTTTTCTGGATTGCCAGGCTCAAAAGGCCCAACAGACCCTGATAAGTATGGAAACAAGATTCCTCACTTTATGTGTTTGCCTGAGGAATCTGGGCAGACTGGCAGCAATTTTAGAATTCTTTATTATTCTTTTTTCAAAGGTTTGTTTACTATGTGTGAAGGGCCCTTACATACTTCTGTAACCTAACTACTCAATCATAAAATACAGTCCTGTATGATGTTTTATGTTATGGATATATTTCAATACAGAAAAACATCAGAGTATTGGGAGATGAGGGGTGTGTGTGTGTGTGTGTGTGTGTGTGTGTAGGGGATCATTGTATGGGTAAATCTATTCTTCATTAATTTATTTTCAAACTAGCATTTGGAAGGGAAATCATGTGAAGGAGAACAATATGGTAATTTACACTTAACTCTCCCAAGTAAAGCATAATGAATAAAATGAATAAAATTTCATTTCTAGCTAACTTGATTATCTATCCTTTCCTACATAATCATGTCCCATTGTGAGAACAAAATTTTGAGGTTTATTTCTCCTCATTAAAACATTCCACTTTTTTCTATTTTGAAATAAATGCCAAGTTCCTTGTAGATTTTAATGATATTAAGTATCAGGGTATAGAACATTTTTCTCATAATAAAGAATGAATCTACACTGTTAACCAGTCCCTAATAACTGCAGGATCAATTTCATTTCTTTGCCTGTGCCTATCTGCTAAATATTTTTCCTCCTATCAGCCTATGGTTGCGAATGCAATACAATTTGCAGTAAGTTAGCTGGTTGCAAACGCTGGTAACTCCTACTTGGCTGGCTTGGCTAGAGGACAAGAGTTCTCGTTTGAGGTTCTGATGCAGCTCCAACCCCAGGAGACCATTAAAATTGTCAGCTGGTGCTACAACAGCTGCCTGGATCCCAGTTTCAACAACTCATGTGCACTCCAAACCTACATTTTTGAAGAAAAAGGTAACTCCAACTGTAAATGCCACTTCTTGTTCACTTGCAAATTTCTTTTTTACTCAGTCTCTTATTTTTTCACATGTTCGCCACTCCCCATTTTTCTACCCTGTTAATCCCGCTGGTGACAGGTATCTCTGATGGATTACAGCTTGCTTTTCCTTAGAATGGGATATAGCCCTCTAATACTTTACAGCACAGTGATCCAAACAGTTCCTACCAATTGTTGGAAGTGGTCACATGAGGTGAAATCTATTTACTACTCTGGCTTTAAGTTCTACCTTTCAGATAACATTAGATTTCAATTAATTTTACACGTGGTAGTAAAAAGCTTAGAGGATGGGTAGAACTGGGACCCAGATGTTCACATAATGCTCCTTCATTTTAACCAGCCCTTAGAGTTGAAAATATTAGGGGACAAAGAGCCAAACCAGGCAATAAAGACAGGCTTTGTTCATAAATATTGCTGGTCTAAGACTTGTCAGTGAGTTGAAAAACTGAGTTGTAGTAAATCTTGTTTGATTGTGCTTGTTTATACTCAATTGTGGATATTTTTGTGTGGCCAAAGAGTGATCATCTCATCAGAGGTTTGAGAATCAGTAAATTCTCAGGAGGAAGCATGTATTCAAAGGAGAAAGTTTGGCAAAGTGTTTGGCACATAAGAAAACACTAATTGGTTGTTGCCAACTGCATTCAGCAGCTCAGTTTCTATGCAGTCTTTTCCGTGTGGGTTTTAATTTATTCTGGATTGTTTTACTAAAGAATTCTGAAATATCTTGATCACAAAATGCTGGAGATCTAATTTATATTTTTATTTCTGGTAGTGCGGTAGACTAGCTATCCAAAATGAGATTCCTACTTGAAGTACAGAAATCTTAGATAAATAAATTTTTAAAGCCTTCCTTCATTTCTTCCTTCATGCACTGGAAAGTCTGAAACAGAACTGAAAGCAGGAATTATGGAAGGTAAGATATTAACTGTAGTTTTAAGTATGTATATTAAAAGAGGTTGGATTACCATTAAAAGGCTGGAAATGATATAACTTCCAAGAAAACAGAGGAAGGAAATGGAATGGGGAAAACATAGTCAATCTAAAAGGCAGTGTGAAGAGGCATCCATATTGGTGAGGAAGAAGTCAAACTGTCAGTATTTGCAGAAGACATAATATTATATATAGAAAACCCTGAAGACTCCACCAAAAAACTCTCAGAATAAATGAATTCATTACAGTTGTAGGATACAAAATCAATACCCAGAAATTGGTTGCTTTTCTATACACTAATAATGAAGTAGCAGAAACAGAAATTAAGAAAACGATTCCATTTACAATTACTCTCAGAAGAATAAAATACCTAGTAATAAAATTGACCAAGAAAACTTTGAAAGACTTTCAAAGACTTTGAAAACTATAAAACACTGGTGAAAGAAATTGAAGGTGACACAAACAAATGGAAGGAAATTGTATGTTTATGAAGAACCAATATTGTTAAAATTTCCATACTACCCAAAGCAATCTACAGATTCAATGCAATTCTGGCCAAAATACCAAGAGCATTATCCAAAGAACTAGAATTTGTACAGAACTATAAAAGACCCCAAACCGCCAAAGCAATCTTGAGAAAGAAAAACAAAGCTGGAGGCATCACAATCCTAGATTTCAAGATATACTACAAAGCTGTAGTAATCAAAATAGTGTGGTAGTAGCACAAAAATGGACACATAGATCAATGCAGAGAAGAGACAGCTTAGAAATAAACTTATGCTTATGTGGTCAATTAATCTACAACAATGGTGGCATGAATACACAATGGAAAAAGACAGTCTCGTCAGTAAACAAAAGCAGAAACAGACCCATAAATATAGACAACAAATAGACAATTGCCAGAGGTGAGAGAGGTAGGGGGATGGGCAAAATGAATAAAGAAGAGTGGGAGATACAGGCTTCCAGTTATGGAATGAATAAATCACAGGAATGGAAGATACAGCATAGGGGATATAGTCAATGGTATTGTAATAGCGTTGAATGGTGACAGATGGTAGCTACACTTGTGGTGAGCACAGCACAATGTACATACTTGTTGAATCACTGTGTTGTATACCTGTAACCAATGTTACAGTGTGTCAACTATACTTCAATAGAAAAATAAATAAAAGAAGGCAAGAAAGCTAAAAGAAGAAAATATAGTAAAATAAATACAAATCACATGATACAGATCTAGAGATAAATCCAAATAGGTAATCATAATAACTCTCTAGCTAAAGACAAATTTTATCAAACTAAATAAAATTCCACAATATGCTCTTTGTAAGAGATATACATAGCATAAAAAAAACACACACAAAAAATTGAAAGTCAAAGGACTGAAAAGGCATATGGGAAACATCTAAATGAAAACTAGTATACCTAAATTACTATTAGACAAAATATAATTTAAGAGTTAAATATGAAGTCACTTCATGATGGACAAAGTTGAATTCATTAGGGGGATATAAACAATTAAAACTTGTACAGACTTAATGAAGTCTCAAAATATAAAAAGCAAAAATGGGCAGAACTATATAAAGATAAATAAATCTATAAGCATAGTGGGAGATATTAAATATCTCTCAGAGTAAATGATAGTAGACAAAATATCTGTATGTATATAGAAGATTTAAAGAGCAAAATCAAGAAACTCAATCCCTCAATTTGGAGTATATACTTTTTTTTTAAAGTACACATGAAACATTTTGAAAATTCACATTGTGCCAGGTCATAATCAGAGCTTCCTCACCCACTGTATATAAAGCCTCAAGTCAAAGGAATGGTATCATATAGATCACTTTTCTAACACAATGCAACTAACTTAGAAATCATTAAACATAACTAAGAAAATCCTATATATTTAGATATTAAAAAACATATATATAAGGTTAAACAAATCATGGAAATTGGAAAACATTGAGATCTGAACAAATAAAAGTACTACCCATCAAATCTTTGGGGATTCAAATAAAATGGATTCAGGCAGCTCACCTGTGGATAATGAAAAGTTTTGTGGTCAACAGGAGTCCTAATAATAGCTTCATTCCAGTAAACTGTTGAGTCACACATAGAACTCCAAATCTCACTCAAAGCCTCTCTTCCCCAATTAAGGCTGCTCCAAACTGATGCTATGGGAAAAGAGAGCATGATGGCTTCTTTTTTTTTTTTTGACTGTATCTGAGCTTCTGACCATGCCTCTCTGTCCTCTGTTCATGGGGCTAATCCTGGATCCTCACAGAAGGGGACCCAGGGAGAGACAAGGGTAGGAGCAGGACAGTTACTGCCTTCACTTGTGGCAAGGAACCTGGCACTGGTTTCCTCCAGCTGGAAGAGGTTTAAAGCTGGTATTTCTCTTGGTGTGTGTTTGTGGATCTATGGAGGCTCCACCTGGAATATATCCCTCCATTACTCCTGAGATAGGGATGACTTTTTCTCCATCCAATGTCTTCCCTCAACCCCTGGGACTTGGGAATCCACTCCTTCTGTTAAGGTCACAGCCTGCTTTAAGAAGACTATTGGGCAGACTAACTCTCTCTCCATTGTGGCCACTTCTAACCCAGGGAATATCAAATAAAGTGGGTTCAAATACAGAAAAATTATATTAAAAAAAGAAGAAAGGCTCAAAATCAATGAGTTAAATATCTAACTGAAGAAATTAGAACAATGGAATAAACACAAAGAAAGTAAAAGGGAGAAAAAATGCAATTGCAGAGTAGAAACAATGAAATATAAAACACAATAGAGAGGATCAACATATTTCAAATTTGATTCCTTGAAAAGACTACAAACATAGCAAACCTCTGGAAAAACTAAGGAAAAAAGGGAGAATATTCTCAAAGTATATCATGAATGAAAAGAAGGACAAAACTAAAGATATCAAAAAGTCATTATGAGAAAAATCAATAAATTATAAACCTCAATCGAATGAATACATTCATATGAAAATATGACTTGCTAAATCTATCCCAGGAAAAAATAGAATCTGAAAATTCCTATAACCATTAAAGACATAAATTAGCTAAAAATCTTTGCACAAAGAAATTTTGTTCTTCAGATAGTTCTAATCTTACACACTTACAGAGAATAGAAACTGAGGGAATATTCCCCAACTTATTTCATGCAGTCAACATTACCTTGATGCCAGATCTAGACAAGGACATTACAACCGAAATGAACAAGCAAAATACTCTCAATCATGACCATAGATACAAATCCTTAAAAAAATTCGTATTAGCAAACTGAATCCAAAAAGGCATAAAAAGATTGTATTTTATGATTAATTACATTTATCCCATGAGTGTAATATTGGTTCACTTTTAATTTGTTTACTACCTCATAAATTGAGAAAAAAATCATGAGATTATTTCAACATTGTGCAGAAGAAAAACACTAGAAAAACCTCAACATTTATTCAGATTTAGAAAAATTCTTGGCAAACTGACAGTTATTATCACAGCTTGGGTTCCTCAGTAAGAAGAGTCTGAGATGGAGATTAACATACAGGAGGTTTGTTAGGGATTGTTCTTGGTATCAGTACCTCTTGAGGGAAAAGAAAGAAAGTAGAGGTACACAGAGGGAGGAGAAGTTGGGTTGTAGTGTAGCCTCAGGGAAAGCCTCAGCCAACCCTAAAGACAGCTCTGAAATGAGGCTGGCCCTTTGGAATTGCCCTGATTTGGAATGAGTAGGTTGGGCCTTACCTCATGTCAGCCAATCACCTGAGGTGGGCTGCTCCAGGAAGTAGGTGTGACATAGGTGAGGGACTCTTCTCAGCTGAAGAAGGCAGACAGCTGAGGATTATCTGCTAGCAGGACTCCTACCTGCTGGGAGAATTACTTCAGCTCAGAAGGGGGACCTCAGAAGCACACACAGTGCCCTTTACAAGTACATACAAAAAGTGTATAGCAGATGTCATATTTAATGGTAAAATGTTGAGAGATTCCCTTTAAGATTAGAAAATCAAGACAAGGAGGTTCATTATCACCATTTCTATTCAGCATTGTGTGGGGAGGCATGAAAAAAGAAAAGGTTTAAGGATTAAAAGATAAACAAAATGAATGTGAATTGCAGGTGATGTTATTTTCATCACAATCTACAAATAATTATAATAAAAAAAGAGTTTGAGTTTTTGGATGCAAAGTAAATATATGTAGGTATCTGAATGTATGTGTGTCGGCTGCATTTCTATATTCAAGAAATAATTTAGAAAACCTTATTTAAAAATACAATTTACAATGGCATAAAAATAACTGGAAATAAATCTATCAAAAATATGTAATACCTTCATGGAGAAAATGATAAAGCTTTATCAAGAGATGTTAGAAAATGTGTAAATAAATAGAAAGATATATAATATTTATGGATATAAGACTTTTTAAAATTTTTTATTTATTTTGAGAGAGAGAGAGAGTGTGTGCGAGAGAGTACAAGCAGCGGAGGGGCAGAGAGAGAGAGGGAGAGAGAGAATCCCAAGCAGGCCCAGAGCTGTCAGCACAGAGCCAGATGTGGGACTGGATCCCAGGAACTGTGAAATTATGACTTGAGCCAAAATCAAGAGTCAGACGTGTAACCACCCGAGCCACCTAGGCACTCCTAGAAGACTCTTAAATAACTATATTAGTTCTCTCTAAATTGATTTATAGATTTGATGAAATTCCAATAAAGCAAAAATACCGCTGTGGTTTTTGTGAAATTTAACAGGCTGATTTGAAAATTTATATGGAAGAATATAATACCAGGGAGGAAGAAGAAATATGGGAAAACTTGCATTACTGGATATAATGACTTATTATCAGACTACATAATTAAGAATATAATGTTGATACAGGATGAGACAGACAAATGGAACAGAACAGGAAATAGAGTTCAGAAAGAAATCTGTGCATATATAGAAACTTGATTTGTATAGATCTGTGGGAAAGAGCAGATTATTTCATAAATGGCTTAAGGACAATTTGTTATCCATATATTTTTTAAAAATCTGAAGATAGATTTTTTTTTTAATTTAAAAAAATTTTTTTTTCAACGTTTATTTATTTTTGGGACAGAGAGAGACAGAGCATGAACAGGGGAGGGGCAGAGAGAGAGGGAGACACAGAATCGGAACCAGGCTCCAGGCTCTGAGCCATCAGCCCCAGAGCCTGATGCGGGGCTCGAACTCACGGACCGCGAGATCGTGACCTGGCTGAAGTCGGACGCTCAACCGACTGCGCCACCCAGGCGCCCCTGAAGATAGATTTTTATCTTATAAATCAGTCTAGGTGGTTAGATACCTAATGTGAAAGGCACAACCATACACTTTTAGAATAGCATATAAGAAATATCTTCAAATTCTTGAATAAGGAACAGTTTCTTAAAGAAGACACAGAAATGCGAATTACACAGGAAAACATTAACACACTCAACTATCTTAAAATTAAGCATTCAGGTGATAAAAGACACAGTAACGAGAGTAAAAAAAAAACTCAAAAATTGGGAGAAATTATTTACAACTCCTATTATTAACAAAAGATTAATATCTAGAATATAAAAACTTAGATCAATATAGGAAAGGCAAAGAAACCAAATTAAAATGAAGAAAACATATGAGCTAGATATTTACAAGAAAGGAACACAGTCTATAACCAGAGGAAAAGATGTCAACCTCATGAGTAATCAGGGAACTTCAAACTAAACTAAAAATGAGCAGTATAAGTTATCAGTTACCTTTTGCTCCAGAACTCAACAGCTTAAAACTACAATAAGCATTTATCACCTCACATAGTTTCTGTGGGTCCAGAATTTGCAAGTGGCTTAGCTGGGTAGTTGTTGCCTGGGGGTATCTTCTGCACTTGCAGTCAAGAGGTTAGCTGGGCTGTAATCTTCTAAAAGCTTCACTGGGACTAGAAGATCTGTTTCCAAGATAGCAATAACCAACATCAACTTGCTAGCCATGCAAGTGACCCTTGTGGAGAAATAGCTTAGTGTCCTTTTAACATGGCAGCTGGCTTGTCCCAGAGCAAGTGATCCAAAAGAAAGTCTGGCAAAGCTGTGATGCCCTTTATGAGCTCACCTCAGAAATAAGAGTCTTTCATTTCTACAACATCTTATTGTTTATGTAGGTCAGCGGTATTTATTGTGGGAGCACAGTCTGGAAGGAGAGGAATATCAAGAGGCAAGATTCACTGAGAACCATCTTGGGTGCTAGCTACCTCAGGCATAATTGCACATCTAACAGAATGCAAGAACTTAGACATCCACCACTCCCTGTCATGAAAGGGACAAAATTATACTCACTAGGACCACATGGGAAAAACTCAAGGCAGGAGAGTTATTGTGTTCTATAGGCCCCCTTTCTTACTATTTTTCTGGCAAGAGAGAGGAACAAGGACCATTAAGACATGTTGTCTCTCCTTAACCCAAGAGGCTAGAGCAATAGAAACTCTGTCATCTGCATGTGCGAATATAAACAGGCACAACCATGTTAAGGAATATTTGCATTTCCTAGGTGATTTGAACTCATTATGAGTTGAACTCATTTGAACAACCTGTGATCCAGCAACTTCACTCCTGGTATATATGTTAAAGATAGTTGTACACATGTGTCCTAGAAAAGATGTTCACAAAAGCCTTGCTCTAAATCGCAAAAATTCATAAATAATCCATTAGCAAATAAACTAATTATGGTATATTTCCTCAAGTGGAATACTATACTGTAATACAAAATGAATGAACTAAGTATATGCATCATCTTAGATAATCTCAAAGACAATGCTGAACAAAACACAAAAGTCACAAAGGAAAATGCACAATTTATTCTTTAGAGATCTGTGTATGGGAGATAAAACTGTAAAGACAAGAATGATCAATACAAAATATCGGATGGTAGCTACTTCTGTGGGAGAGGGATACGCCTGGGTAAGGGAGGGGCACTGATAATGTTCTATTCCTCAATGCCATGCAAGTTTACTATGATTCTTTAAACTCTACAGATACATTTTGTACAGCTTTTTTTGTAAAGATGATATGCTTCACAACAAAAAAATTGCAAATTAAAGTATTCTTAAAAAGAGACATAGCCCTGGCATTTTAAATTATTTCAGCGAGCAAATTGTTCTAAAATATTCATCATTACACATCAAGTATCTATCCAACCTCCATTCTCCTTCATCAAAACAGAAAAGTATAAATATATCAAGCCTGAAAAAGGGAGCGGAGTTTCCTCAATTCACAAATGTTACCACAAAAGTCATGGTAATTTGCCCTCAGAGCTCCTTTTGATTCATTGTCTGGCTCCAGATCTTTGATGTGTATTTTCAGGAGAATAGCTAAAATAGACTGAGAATAATAAGCCCAAACCTAACCCTCATGCAAAAGAAAGATTAGAATTTCATTGAAATTGATTCACTGTGTGAATCCTACTCCTTTTCAGGTCTGTGGCATCCATGCCATTTTAATATTAAAATATGTATTACTCTCTTTATTCTTCTTAATGTTCTGCAAATGTTTCAGCATAGACATCTCATCATCTCCAGATGAGTTACCCAGATGGCCCTAAATATTAGGGTTCTCCTGTTGATAAAAGAATCAACAGAAAAAATATTTCCAGAAATACAGTACAATTTTTCTAACGTGTGTTATCACTAAAAATATTTTTAAATTCATTCCAAGTTGCAGACAGTTTTCAGTAATGTATATTCATTTTAGCTGCATAATTTTATCAAAAACAATTCATTGGCATTAAAAAAATCAGCACAGATTTGATAGACTGGACTATCAGCAGGGTTTTGTGTTCTTGGTTTTTTGGTTTTTTTTTGTTTTTTTTTGTTTTTGCATTTGACAGTTCATATTTTACTTGATTTGTCCATTAACAATGACATTCAGAGTAGAGCTACAGATCACCAGACAGGGGTGGCATCACACAAGCTTCTGTTTCCTGGTCCATTTGTGGTGGCAGTGCCCATTGACAGGCATACAGGAATTCATGTTTAGTTCCTGTCTCTTACATTACTCCTTCCAGAGTTGTGGTGAGGAAACCAGAACTATAGAAAACCCAAGTGTTGAAAGCTATCTTTTACTTCCTTTGGTTCAGGCAGTAAGTGCTGCATATGACCACACAGTAGTGTGAAAGCCATAAAACATCTAAGATCGGCCTTGGGCACTTCTTAACGTGAGTATCCTGAAAAACAAGGCAACTGCATCTTGGAGCTAAACATACACACCTGGCCCAGGAGTCTAAGAGGCTGAGGGATTATGGGAAGGTGGATAGTAGCAGGTCTGGCTGTTGCTTTACACCCAGGAGGTGAGCCAGCAGATAAGTGACAATGGATGTGAGCTACCAAAACCAAATCTGACTGATTGAAACTATAAAAGAATTTACTGGAAGGACTTGGGGTACCTAATTGAAGTGAAGAAATAATTGACCCATCAGACTTTGGAAAGGGCAGGAATTAGGGTGGATCCAGGAATCTAGATAGTGGGGCCTAGACAGTATTTTTTTCCTAGGTACTATCATAAAAATAAATTCACCTCAGTATTTCTCAGTTCTTGTATCACTGTGCTTAACTTTCAAATTCCTGTTATAGTCTGGCCTGGTTTGGGTCATAGGATTCTTCTTGACAAGACGAAGTTATGCTGCGATGGAAAATTTGACCTAGGTTTGCTACAGTGATAGGTTTGGGATGGGATGGGAAGAGATCCCGTGTTTTCCAAAGGAAAATCAAGGGTCATTCCTAAAGAATATGGGCATTGATGTTGGGCTAGAAAAATAGCAGATATCCACTAGAACCCTTTGATCAGAAATTAATTTTGCTGTATTCTTACCTAGAACCACTGTACAATTTAAATGAATGCTATAAACGTTTGGGCCTTAGTCTGCTTGGGCTGCTATAACAAAATACCAAAAATTGGGTGGCTTGCACAGGAGAAATTTATTTTCTCACAGTTTTGGAGACTGGAAGTCTGAGATCATGGTACCAGCACGGTTGGGTCCTGGTGGGAGCCCTCTTCCTGTTTATCGATGGTAACCTTCTCCTTGTGTCCTCACAAGGGATCTCCTGTCTCTCTCTTCCTCTTATAAGGCCACAAATCCTATAGGATTAGGACCCCACCCTTATGACTTCATTAACCTTAATTATGTCTTAAAATTCCCATCTTCAGATATAGTCATATTGAGGGTTAGGGCCTCAAAATATGTATTTTGTGGGGACATAATTCAGTTCTTGGCAGGTACCCACTATGGGGCTCACAATTTGCCAAATAACTCACTTTGATAGTCCTCTTGTCCTCATGCACAAATTTGATTGCAATGTCTGCTGAGTGAGCGCCATTTCCTGAGCAATCTATCAGGGTTTGCCAGGCTCTGTGGAGAGCCCTTCCTCTACTCCTGGACCAAGAGTGAGTCCCCAATGTGAGAGGCTCTGCCTCTGACGGCTCATCTGACTCTACTACTTTTTTGCAGTTCAGCTCTATGGCAGGCACTGCTCCAATCTTGGTAGTGTCTCCTCTTCTGATTTTCTGACACCCCACCAGAAATTACTAAGAGAGGCCATGTGGAATTGTGAAGATGTGAAAGTCAGAGCACCTGTGTTCTATTCCCAGCTCTAGCATTTACAAGCTGTGTGACTTTAAGGAAATCACTTAACTTCAGTAAGCTCACGGATGCCACAAAAGTGTGTTGCTTTCTTACAAATTCAGGGCTAGGTGTTGAGAAGCCGGTGATCTGTGCTATGAAGAAAAAGTGTAGGATGCTATAGAACATGTGGGGAGGGTGGGCAGCTACCAACTAATCTGATAGCGTAGGTCACTGAAGTCTTTCCTGAGGAAATGATCTTGGATAAGAAAGATGAAGGAGGAGCAGGAGTTGCCTGGGAGCAGGGGAGGGGGCAGTGAGGGGTAGGGGTGGGGGAACACACAAGGCAGAGGGAACAGCATGTGTCCAGGCCCTGAAGTGGGAGGGACCTGGCACATTGAGCTTTGCCTGGATCAAAGAGAGGTGTGGCAAGAGTCATGCATGTAAGGAGAAGGTGGGCAGGAAGGCAGACGTAAAAGCATACAGCCATTAGCCCTGTCAAAGATTGTGTTCTCTTCGGCGCCTGGGTGGTTCAGTATTTCGGCTGAGGTCATGATCTCATGGTTCGTGAGACTGAGCCTTGAGTCGGAGTCTGTGCTCATAGCATGGGGCCTGCTTGGGATTTTCTCTCTCTCCCTCTCTCTCTGCCCCTCCCCCGCTCACACTCTCTCACTCTCAAAATAAGTAAATAGACTAAAAAAAAAAAAAAAAGATTTTTTTCTCTGTCCCAGGACCTAAGGTGGGAGTAGGGGAAAGGCAGGTTCCAATATGTGTTTTCAAAAGATCATTTGGACTGGTGATTCTATTGGGTTTGGTGTAGGGTCAAATGAGATATATAAACTAATCATGTGTGTATGGTTACTTGGGATCTCTAGTTCCCTGATTACTAGAGAATATGATTTTTCAACTTCCTTCCTGTATTAGTTTTTATATGGCTGCTGTAACAAATCACCATGAACTTAAAACACTACAATGTATTACCTTCCATTCTGGAGGTCAGAAGTCCAAAACAGGTCTCACCGGGCGAAAATCAAAGTGTAGGCAGGGCTGCGTCTCTTCTGGAGGATCTTAGGGAGGATCTGTTTCCTTGCCTTCTCCAGCTTCTAGAGACCACCTTCTTGGCTCATGGCCCTTCCATCTCCAAAGCCAGAAACATCCAGTCAAACCTTCCTCGTTTCCTGTCACACTCTGATACTCTCCTTCATCTCTCTCTCACTTACGAGGATTCGTGTGATTACAGTGGGTCCACGTGGGTAATCCAGGAAACTCTCCCCGTCAGATCTTTTGCTTAATCACATCTGCAAAGTCCTTTTTGCCACGTAGGGCAACACACCCACAGGTTCTGGGGGTTAGGACATAGACACCTAGGGTGGGGGGCATTATTTTGCCTACCACTCCCTAGTGTAGCTTTACCATGTCCAAAAAATGGATGGAATTGTTTTCTCTTCTCTCTTTTCGGTTTTGTTCTCAGTGTGTTACTGAACAGTAAAGTGAAACACAGGGGACATCTAAAGTTGGATCAGTCTTTTGTTTGTTTGTTTTCCTTGTATCTGAGAGATTTCAAGAGAATCCCAGAGAGCTTCCTCTTTATGAGAGGGTCAGGTGTCAAAACCACAGCCTTCTCTCAGCTGCTATGCAGAAGAGCTCAGCAGGTTGTTTCTGACTCTCACAGCTGACTCACTGTTCTCAGACTATTCCAGTCAGTATCTGGAAATCATTAACTATGAGTGCTCTGTTGAACAAGATTTCCTCCCTACAGGGTTACTCGTGGGAGGGGTGGGGAACGCTTTAAAGAATATGCCCTGACACCTTTTAGAGCAGAGGTAGGAAAAGATTCATGTAAATAAGAGAAGATAGGGACCTTGTTTCCTTATGGGGGAAAAGACACTGAGCAATTCCTTAACGTATTATACTTTCCCATACTGCTGCTATGAAGGTATGAGAAAAAACACCACTGGGGATTGTTAGTGACCCACTTAAAACTAAATTAATTGGCAGGATGTAGTTTTGGAAGTCTCTCCAGTGGCGGCTCTGGAGGAGTTCTGAAAAGGCAATTAAGGGTTGTGTTCAAGTTCTTTTTTTCCCTTCAAGCAAATGACTAGGGTTTCCTGATTCCAGGTGAAAAAGTGACCATTTAGTCATGGCAAGTGAAAACTTACTCCCTTCAGATGCACGGTTATGTGAGACATGTGTGAGTCTGTGGTGGCCTCACTTTGCTGAGACTGCCAGGTTTGGTTTGGGTGTCAAGCCCCAGCAAGTGACAGAGGTTAAGGACTGGCGGTGGGGGTGCTCTAAGCTGTGTGGTGAGAACTGGCTTGAGGAGGAGGAGGGTGGATACTGGAATGTTTAAGAACACAAGGCCATATCCGAAAGGAAAATGGTGCAGTCTGCCCTCGTGAGTTGCCTTCTGTGTGATAGGGACAGGAGTTGACAATAAAAAGGTATGCTGACAAAAGGGACAGAAGAATTAACTTTCTGGCTAAGTGTCTTTATTGTTTGCCATATGCCACACTAATGGGTCGTCTGGTCAAATTTGCTTCTTCAGGAAAAATGATTCTCCATTCCTCCCCCCAACCCCCTAGCCGCCTGGTGAGAAGGCCCTTGGGGGAAGCAGCCAATGAACTTCAGGCAGGGTGGACCTCATCTTTGAAGGACAAATGCCCGTGGCACCCAATACACAATATCCACTTTCCCGGACTCACAGGGCATCTCTTTCTTCCTTTCTCAGCCATTTTCAGGACTGTGCTCTCTGCTTTCCATCAGTGCCTGTAATCAGCACCATCTCCTCTGCACCTCTCCTCCGTTTGCAACACAATGCCTGAAACCTGGTTCCCTCCCCTCTGTTCTCTGTGCTGCAGTCTCAAGTCTCAAGGGCACTAGCAGAAGAACAGAGAGGCTCCTTTTGCCAGAAGTTGAGTCTCCTTTCCCACACTCCAAGCAGGAACATGCGAGAAGGGTGGGGGGGGGGAGGGTCTTTCTCTCCCTTTCAGAATCCTGGCATCAACACCCTGCTGGGATTTCTGCGTGGAGCTTCATGGTGCATTGCGGTCTATTAAAGCTAGAATTGATTCACTAGGTAATAAATTGAAGAATCCTCCCCAGGCTTTCCAGCAAAATTACTTATGCTATTAGTAGCATTAAACAGGCTTTTACAAGTGGAGATAAGCTCTCCTGAAGTCCTGTCTGTCTGGATGCGTGAAATCCAGGGCTACGTTTCGTGGCTGCGAATAGGTGGCAGGACCAGAGGAGAATGTGGACTTTTGCGTCTTGAGTCCCTTACTTAGATTTGTTCCTATGATGAATCAATCTTTAATGCGTTCACTAGAAAGCCATAGCTCATTAAAACTGACTAGATACAGAGGACAAAAAATAACAACACTTTTAAACTATGACTTTGCCTTAGGGTTCAGTGGCCTGCCTACTCAAATTGCCCTGGTGTTGATCTTAAAGCAAATCTGCCTCTGTCAATAAATCACCAGGTGGCCCCGTCCAAGTCTCTGAGCGATCTGTGTCACCAGTCTGTCACTTCTCCCTCTGGCTGCCTGCAGTTTTGACAGTTGGGTGCAGGGCTGGTGCAAATCTAAGCAGTCTGGTTGCTGAGCTGCTGAGCCGTTGAATACGGATCAGCTGGACTCCTTTAAATAAAGTCCATCTCAGGGCCCCCAGAGTTACAAGTCCTGGAAGGAGGCTGTGTGATAGATGATCAGGTGACATTTTCCAATAGAGGAGCTCAGAACAATTTTAAGTAAAATCTTCTATTATCGTTATTAGGCCATCTCCTTTAAAGACCCATGTTCACGAATCCTTTTTAAATACAATCATCCCCTAATTTTATCTCTTCTAGAAGTGCAGATTTTCATATGTTGGAAAATGATTATTCCTCCAGAGGAACAGGGCACATGGGTGAGTGAGCCATTTAGCAGCAATATAGTTAAAGTGTGGAGAGTTAATCATTTCTCTTCCTACTCCCACTAAATCTGTTTTGTGTGTCCCAGCTTGGAACGTTATGGAGGACACGGAGGAACATCTGAAGACAATATATCAGTGAGGCAGCACGGGCCTCCCTGGGGTGCGGTATTTGTGGATGTGGGGACTATTGAATGGGCTGGGGAAGGACGCAGTGACCTTGTAGGCCTGATGGTTTCGCTTCCCGACAGTGTCCCAGGCACATCGTTTCTGCCTGTCCTCCGGGAAAAGAGGGTAATGAAAAGCAGCAGAGGACATGTTCTTCAGAGACCAAAAGCAACAAAAAATACAAAGGGTAAGGAGCCGACTTTATCTACTGAAGCCCGCACTTAATGTTCTTCCTCCTCTCAGGGACAAAAACGACATTGAACATTTAACAACACACAGCGAATGCAGTCCCTGCAGGAAACCAGAGGGCCACTCAGTAAACAAGAATGGACTTAACACTCTAAACCAAGCAGCACAGAGAGAAGGAGTTGACTGCGATTACAAGGCACACAAACTGTCAGCCTAGCCATAATCATCACTCCCTTCCAACATGATGCTACAGCATTTACAAAATACATCTGCTGCTCACAGAGATCCTGCAGGGTGGGAGTTACAGGTTGAAGTGTATCTCCCTGTAAGTAATGTTGAAGTCCTAACCCCAATGCCTATAAACATGATCTTATTTGAAAGTAGAGTCTTTGCATATGTAATCAAGCTAAAATGAGATGATACTGAATTAGGATGGGCTCTAATCCAATGACTGTTGTCCTTAGAAAATGAGGAGAATTTAGATGCACACAGAGAGAAGAATGCCATGTGAAGATACAGATACGCCAAGGAAGACAGCCATGGAACAATGGAGGAAGACATTGGAGTTATGCTGCTATAAGCCAAAGATGCCAAGGATTGCCAGAAACCACCAGAAACTAGGAGAGAAGCATGGAACAGATTCTCCCTGTGGGCTGCCAAGAAGGAACCAATCTTGCTGACATTTTTGATTTAGGGCTTTTAGCCTTCAGAATTGTTACAGAAACATTTCTTTTGTTTTAAGCCATGTTAGTTTGCAGTATTTTGTTACAGCATCCCCAAGAAACTAATACTGTGGGTATTATATTTTTGTTTTATAGAAGAACACAGGTTTCAAAGATGTTAAGGAAGTCACCCAAGATTGCATAGCCAATAGAAGGTTAACATGGAGACTTAAGAAAGCCCAGAGCTGTGTCTTCAAATCCCGGGCCCTTCTCCCCACACCACCTCTGAAAGTAGTTGACATGGAGGTGAATAAAAAAGAGATGTGCAGCAATTTCATTCTGAGTATATACTCAAAAGAATTGAAATTAGAGAATTCATACCCTCATATTTATAGAAGCATTATTCACAATGGCCAAAAGGTAGAAGCAACCCAATGCCCATGGATGGATGAATGAATGCATGACGAAAATGTGGAACACACATGCAATGGCACACATGCAGCCCTAAAAAGGAAGGAAATATCACACATGCTACAACATGGAATGAAAACCCAGAGGGCAGTTTGGTCACTGGAATAAGCCAGTTATAAAAAGACAAATACTGTACGATCCCACTTGCATGAGGTGTCTAGAGTAGTCAAATCTGTAGAGACAGAAAGTAGAAGGGCTGGTTGTCAGGGACTGGGGAGAGTGGGCAATGGGGGGTTGTTTAATGGAGATAGAATTCGGTTTTATGAAGTATACCCAATTTCCAGAACTCTTCAACAATATAAATGTACTTAGTACTACTAAACTGTACCCTTAAAAATGGTAAATTTCATGTGTATTTTGCCATAGTTTTAAAAAGAGAGAGATGTGGATGGGGCTTGTTCTGATAATAGGAGGGTTAGCTTGGCCTAGCTACGAGAGGTCAGCCAGACTGCACAGGCTGGTTTCCTCACACCAGAAAACAGTGTGCTGCCTGCCTGCGACTTGCATCCAATGGAAGCTTTCAAAGAAGGAAGGTCACCTGCCTTTCTGTAGGAGGTCTGGAAGCCCACACACTGAGAGTTGCCAGCTTTGCCCTTCACACCAGTATACGCTCAGCCACTGTTACTCCAAATGCTGTGAGAGGCAGCTTGGCTCAGGGGCTTAGCATCTGCCCTTGAGACTTAGCTATGTCCTTCTCTCAAAAGATTTGAGGAAAACACCTGTTTATTTGTTACTAGAAGAGTGATTTTAATCACACCACTTCCCGATTTTGCTAGCTTGAGGTGAAGAGGAGAGTCATGAGGGTCCCTTCCATGGACTATTACCTTCACCTCCAATCCCACGCTTGTTGGTAGCAGAACTTTGGCTCACCAACTGAGACATGGCTTCAGCCCTCTACTTCCTGGATGGGATCTGAGTGCTGAGATACTGTGAGCTCCCGGGCAGCGGCTCCTGGCCTGCTGGGGTGCTCTGTCAGCACTCTAGGTGGGTGGTGCATGCCTCCATTTTGTTTGCTTTGCTTGTCTTTGTGCTGCTGACACACATTTATAGTCTGATTCACCTGACGTTTACGATTCCTTCTACTGAGAGTTTAAGGGGTGCAAAGGGGCTCCACAGATATATAAACATCATAGTGTTATATGAATGTGTTGGTTCCTCTCCATCTGGCCCTTTAGATCCACTCTCTGCCCTTCTCTGCTGACCTCTGAAAATGACATGTCCAGGGCTCCCCTTTCTCTCTGGCTTCCAATTGGGTTCAGCCCCTGGGAGACCCTGGCAGGGGAGAGCAGGCATTCACGGTAGGTCCTCCCTCTGCTCCCTCCCTGCTGGCCTATGACTGCATTCCTCTGGTGAGGCCACAGCTTCTGTGGGTATAGAGTGGGGTGACGTCTCATGGCTTTGGCTTTCCCAGGGTTCCAGCAGTAGCTTCCTCCTGACAAATGACAAAATGAAAATGATTTAGTAGTAATGAGTTTGGTGTCCTTTATTCAAGGGAAAACAATCCATGGGTTGGGGGAGCACAGTGCCTCACAAACAGTGGAGCACTCTTCCAAAGGAGTCTGGGCCAGGGTGAGTTTTATACAGTATTAGAAGTGGCAAAATGGAAGCTGGGCAGGATTGGCTGGGGCTGCATATCTGACCTTATTGAGAAAGATCAAGGAACAAGGAAATAAGCATAGAGCCCAGAGTTGGCTTAGAGTTTGGGGACTGGCTGCCTGGGTATACTGGGTTCCTGGTTAAGTGGAACATTTATGGCAACAGATAAGTTCTGTTTGCTGACATAGCACCCTGGGAAGAAGCAGTTTCATCTTGGGTCTAGAAAAACTTGAACACTCCTTTTGCCCTTTAGGCTTTGGGGTGTAACAGCTTACTGTTGGTGCTAGGCCCTGGGTGTTTCATTGTCTTTTGCTGGCTCTTTAATTCTTGCCAACACCTCTATAAATAGCTCTATTACTAAGCCCTTCAATTACTCCTTTGAGTACCATCTGAATCCTGCTGAGACACTGACTGATATATGGTGAGTACCAGGAGAAAAAAATATTATCACACAGAGCCAAGGAGCTGGGAAAGGATAGGTATTATAAAAAAAATACAAATCAAAAGTTGATGGATATACTGAGGTTCTCTGATTCACTGACTGGAATTTTTAACATAAAAGGCCCAACAGTTCTACTGTTGGTTCTGTGGCTTTTTATTTTTGGTAGTCTTAAAATCTTTCAAGACTTCCACCCTCTATATATTCTGACCATGATTCCTGTCCACAGATAAGTGTGAATGTTTTGAGGACCAGCTATGAGGGGGGAGCTACAAACTAGCAACCTTGTCCAAAAGGATAATATTAAGAACAATAATAGTGACATTAAGAGAGACAGCTAACATTTATTATTTATCATATGCTGCGAATTGTGCTCAATCTTTTATGTAGCATCTCACTGAATCCCCACAACAGCTCTGTGAAGCAAACACCCTCATTTACAGATGAGAAAACCAAATTTAGAGACATTTGCTTTAGATTTTACAGTTAGATTTCAAACACAGGCAGCCTGATACAAGAGCCAGATTGTTACTGACCGCACGATTTTCCCCAAACATGGCCCTTATACCCCTGCTGGTGTAGGAGACAATTTGGGGGCAGTGTGTTGAGTGAAGAGTTTGATATGATTAGTTATGTGCTTTTGTTTAGGATTACTTCCTATTTATGACAAGTGATAATGGTTTCCCATTTTCAATACTGAATTAATTTCCCTTTCCAATGTAAAGGGAAAGACTACATAAATTTAAAGAAAAATATTACAGAATTATGTAGGCTGAGTCTGGATATGACCAAAATGATGACTGAAGCTTGGGGAACACCGTGTCACTCCACACTGGCCCTCAGTGAGCTCCAAGTATCGACACAAAACAAAACTCTGCTAGAAAGTAAAAAAAATTAAATATCTGTCCATCTGCTCCCAAATGCCTTTTCTGATTAACATACCCATATTTTGCCTATTACCAGAGACTGTTTGAATACACTTTTGCCACAGCTAATGTGTCTGTGCCACCAGTTGGGTCATGTGGAGTTGACAGCGAACGGAATAATGTCAGTATTATATGGCAGTTGTGTTGGTTCATGAGTAACTTCCTAGCTGAGGAATGATGTACAAGTGTGAGTATGTTATAATCACTAATAGGACCGGAAAAGTCCTTAGATCCCCTGTTGCATAGACTGGGGTTCTTTGTGCTCTACTTCAATTAAAGTAGGAGCTCCCCAGCCTTGTATTTGCAGCACCCCTGCCCTCTCCAAATCATGGCCACTGCCTTTCTAGGAAATCAAATAGTTTCTCACCAGGATAGGGCAAGGTCCCCAAGCCCTCATTAGGGGCATTAAGATACCCCGTAAGACAATGTCAGGCTCTGATTCATGTTTCATACCTACCCCAGAGGTAAGAAACTGCCCACAAAATGTGCCACCATCACTGCCACCGTCACCACCACTGTCACCACCACTAACACCACTTTCCCCTCCTGAAGCTGAAGTCTCTTCCAAGTTCCTCATCTAGTCCTGACTCAGGCAGCAAATAACCAGGCCACATATTAGTGGCTACATAATAGTGGCAGGAAGGAGGGTGTTCAGCATGAGCCCATCTGTGCTGCTGGTCTGAGCCATTATATACCCCAGTACTGGCCACTGGGCTTCTAAATAGTTCTGTCCCCTGAAGACTTGGTTCTGACGGGGGGGTAGGGTGGGGTGAGGTTTTAGTTTTTGTTTTTTTCTTCCAATTCCAAGTCCTCATTGTCTGACTCAAGAGGAGGCCTTCAGCACAGGTTGTTTATTCCTAGGCTGATCCTTGGGGCATAGCCCCTCAGAGCTGAGAGACTGAATGTAGCAACAGACCAGACCATATCTAAAAATCTGTAGCAGGGGCGCCTGGGTGGCGCAGTCGGTTAAGCGTCCGACTTCAGCCAGGTCACGATCTCGCGATCCGTGAGTTCGAGCCCCGCGTCAGGCTCTGGGCTGATGGCTCGGAGCCTGGAGCCTGTTTCCGATTCTGTGTCTCCCTCTCTCTCTGCCCCTCCCCCGTTCATGCTCTGTCTCTCTCTGTCCCAAAAATAAATAAACGTTTGAAAAAAAAATAAAATAAAAAAAATAAAAAAATAAAAATCTGTAGCAACCTGCCCAGAAAGCCTCATCTACAATAAAGAATGCAGGAAGCCAGCCGGCTCTTCGTCAGACTTCTAGGAAGCCAGATTGCTATCTCCAGTGACAATCCAGGAAGCTGAACAATACCTTCTGTACAATTGGCCCCAGATGACCAGGACTTGATTAATAACTGACAGCTTCCCTAATTTTTGCCATTGTTTTTAACTTAGAACCAACCACGGAAAGCCAAATACGTACCCCTCACCAGTCATATAGGAAGCCCCACTTCTAGTTAGCCTGCCTACAGCTTCCCCAGACCAACGGCCTCCAATAAGGGCATGCCTGAGGTCTTCACTTCGTTCCAATCTAAAGCCTCCCACCCTTTGTCTGGAGTCTATGCCAAAAGGAGGGTGGTGGTGGCTGACTCCCTTGTTAATAGCCAGCTCAAAATAAATAGCATTTGCTTTTCTCATCTGGTTGGGCTTTGTTTATTTCCACAGAGCACAACCCATGCCTCTAGCACCCTGCCTGATGATGAGACTCCAGATCCTAGAGTCTCCTCTGTGGACAAGATTCTCATCATCTTCTGGGGAGAAGAGTATGGCCAGCAGAGTGTGTCAGCATTAGCACTTTTCTTCCTTTCTTTTTTAAGTGTATTTATCTTGAGAGAGAGAGACAGACAGAGAGAGACAGAGAGAGAGAGAGAGAGAAGGGGGAGGAGCAGAGAGAGAGGGAGAGCACGAGAATTCCAAGCAGGCTCTGTACTAGAGCAGAGACGTGGGGCTTGAATTCACAAACCATGAGATCATGACCTGAGTTGAAACCAAGAGCCAGACGCTCAACCACTTGAGCCAGCCAGGCACCCAGGATGAGCACTTTTCTCGGGAAAACCCAGGCAGGGCTTGGCTGGACTCCCAAGTAACACGTGTGGGTTGCCTTGCTTCTTTTACGAGCCAGTGACCAGGCAAGACTGTAACTGGGGTTTAGCTCTGTTTCTTTATTTCCAGGTTCTACCTACCCCATGAGGGTTGGGGTCTAGCCTTACTCTTGCCAATTCCTACTTCTCAAGGCGTAAAGTCTGTTTTGTGAACGCAAACCCACTAGAGTGGCCCTCATCCCCAGTGGCTATATTTCCTGTCTGCCAGCTGTCTGTCTTTAGGGCCAAGTCCAGCTGCTTGGCTTCCCCTTGTCCCACCGTTGCTCTGCTTTCAGGGATCCTCAAAGCCCTTTCTTTCACCCTTTGCCAGCACACACACTACTGCCGCCTGTATCAGATGCAGACTAGCCAGTTCTGTTGTCGCAAGCTGCCCAGCACAATCCTATCTGAATCATTCCAAGTCTCCCTACCAGGCTTGGCTCTAGCCAAATTTTTGAACAGATTGAGAAGTGACCACATGATGGCACTAGACAGCTGCCAATGCTCTCATAGAGTTGGCAAACTAGAGTCTCTAGGGAGTCCAGATCTGTATTTCTCTGTTTTTGTGAATGTCAGAAAACTGAAAAATGATAATGGTCAACAACCTCCAGAAAAATCTTAATATTATTTTGCCAAGAACTCTTCCTAATCAATGGCCGTTGGTGTTTGACACTCGCCAGACATCAATCAACTATCCTTCCTCTGCACACATCCCCACCGCCCAAGGCCCTCTTCTCTTTGCACCAACACATGCACTTTCCATCCCAAATAGTCTGTCAGTTGCCATGAACCCGAAAATACACACACAGAGATTTAAGAAAGATTAAAATGTCTTAGCTAAGCATGAGTGAAATGATTTCTCCTTTTGTTTTGGTCTATCGTTATGCTAAGTAAGTAGAAGACTTTTCCCTTTCTATATGCATAGCTGGGCAAATCACATGCACGAATGAAAACTGCCCACATCTAGAAAAATCCCTCAGCTGCTCTGGCTGATTAGTCACTACATATTTACATAGCACAAGCAAAGTTGCCCAGGTAATCATACAAACATTTGATATTTTCCTATACCTTCCCTGGCTGATTCAGATTCTTAGGAAATGAAGTCTGTTTTGTGCATGCCTTTAAAAACAGCACTGGTGAGATTTTCTTGGACTTCTTCTTCTTCTTTTTTTTTTTTTTAATGTGATGAATGATAGCCTGATAGTCTCTGAGCTCTGTGTGAAGGACAGCAAAGTGGGGAGAAATACATCTTCAGGATCAAGGTGGAGGGGCGGGGGTGGCCTGAATCCTGGCTCAACTCTTACTTTATTTGTGACCTTGGTCAAATGTTCTCAACTTCTTTGGCTTTTAATATGCTTATCTGTGAACTGAAGTAAAGAGTTTTTGACTTCTAAAGTTGTTTGGGAGATTAAATAAGATAATACAAGTCTGCATAGTAGGGGCTCAATCACTGGTGCTCTGTGTAGATGCAATGATCACAGAGCATAACCTATGGTTGAACAACTGAAAGATCAGGAAACTTCCTGATGCTCTTTTGGAGACCCCATGTGGCGATTGGTAGTATGGTCTCTTGAGTCAAACTGTCTGGACTCAAACCCTTGGTTTGCCATTTTTGCAGCAGGTGAATTCAGAGAAGGGAAGATAAGCTTTCCAAACTTTGGTATCCCAGTTTGTCATGGTGATAACCATATTCCTTTCCTCAACATTAAGCAATGCAGGTGTTAAGGAAAGAACTTTGTCCCCCCTCAAAAAGATGTTGAAGTCCTGATACCAGTAGCCAATGAAGGGGACCTTATTTAGTAATAGGGTCTTTGCAGATGGTCAAGTTAACATGAGGTCATTGGGATGGGCCCTAATCCAATGCAACTAGTGTCCTTAAACAGAGGAAATTTAGACACAGAGACACACACACATGAGGAGTACAACATATGAAGGTGAAGGCAGAGATCGGGTTGATGCATCTACAAGCCAAAGATTGCCACCAAAGCACCAGGACCTACGAAACAGATTCTCCCTCACAGGCCTCACAAGCGACCAAATCTGCAGACACCTTGATCTTAAACTTGTAGCCTCCTGAACTGTGAGACAACACATTTCCGTTAAGCCACCCAGTTTGTGGCACTTTGTTACAGCAGCCCCAAGAAACTAATACATGGATGCACTAACCCAGTGCACCTAGTAAGCATTCGATACATGTTAGATAGTATTGCTGTTGCTGTTGGCCAGTAAGGTATCTCACCTTTTCTAAAACCAGTTCCTTTACAGAGGAATATTCCCAGCTGTTTTCTCCTGCTTGGTTACTAGAACCTACATTTTATTGTGATGCTTAAATACATGCAGAAAGGAATCTATAAGAGCAGATTTCAACCAAGCTGTTGTTTAGATTTTTTAAAAATCTAAACACTTTGAGCAGAGCATCACTAAACAGAAAGCCTGGTGTATAAAGAACAATTTTATGCAAGGTAAGGGTGGAACGAAACAACTTGTGTAATTAAATTGCGGGGTATACTGGCAGGTGTCCTGCCCGTGGCTAGCAGGAGAGAGCTGGCAGTGCCGAGGGAGGGAAGTGGCATCCTGTTTTGCTATTCACAGACCTCCAGGGAGTGGACGTTCATCTCATGAAAAGCACAAGATTCCTAGCAGGGCTCCTTGTGGCTGGTTTATTTTATGCTTGTCCCGTGACAGCACATAGGAAGCAGTTTTCTTTCTCATTTCTTGATATAACCTGTCTCGCTGGTGACAATGAGGCAGAACTCTTGACTGATCTGGCCTGTGACTTGATTTTGGATCTTGGCATCCGGACTGACTCTGAAATTACCTACACAACAGAGAAGTTCACACAGCTTCTGACTCCCAGAAGGTGTTCAATAATACATATGTGCAGTAAGACTAAATGAGTGGCAAAAAGAAATATGTATTTTACTCATACTTGATTCTGGGCCTTAAAGATCATTAGGACAGTTGCACAGGAAAATAAAAGCTTGAGGTAGGAAGTGTTGGTGGTCTTCCTTTCTGGAGAAATTAAAATTACAAGCAGTCCCTTCCTCTCATACATGCTGTGTACAAACAATCCCTAGAAATGAACTGTCTGGAGTATTTTATTTCTTAATTAATCCAGTTTTGCTATTTGGTATAAATAGGATGATGTTCAGGCTGAATGAAAGAACAGGAAAGTTTAGGGGATACAATCCAAGGAGGAGTTTCAACTCCCTCCACATCTGCTGCTCTATTTTGCTTTAAATTAGATTTTAAAATTAATTTAATTTTTCATTTCAAGTGGCTCAGCTTTCTCTCAGCCCCTTCTCTCTCTCTCTTTTTTTTTTCTAGCAGCTGGTTCTCCTGTCTGTGTCCCTGGGACTTCCTTTGGAGGCAAAACACTGTTTTCTACATGATCTGAGGATTCTTTTCTCAATATATGTATATATATGTATATATATATTTATATTTATATATGTGTGTACATATTACATTGATATATGTGTATATATGTATATATATTCCACTATATATATATTTCCCATTATTTATAATTGTAATATATATATATTTATGACCTAGGCAGATAGGTAATGTTTTAGTAAGAAGAGTATGACATCAGTTGACAGGACTACACTTACCGGTTTATGAAAACAATAACTCTCCTCCACTGATGTTAGAAATTCTACCCTGTGATCCACCTCTTTCTGAAAGCACCACCCTCTTTCCATATGCAAACACTCAAGGTACATAGTACACAGCCCGGTACCTCTTCATGTCAGTTCCTCATCTGGAAAACTGAGACATACCACAGGGCTATTGCACAAGGCTATTGCTGGGAATCAATTTTTCATGTATTTATTAACAGCTTCCCGCCAGGCAAGATTTTTATCTGCTAACTGCAGATACAAATAATGGTAAAATAAAATTAGGGAATCAAGACCACGAATATTATACACAATAACAGAAAGTAAAGACTAAGTCAGGAAAAACATGTGCAGGTATTGGGGGTGGGGTGGACAAATAGTTTCCGTAATTAAGCTTTGAATATGATTCTGAGATCCTTGAGAGGTCAAAGGCCAAAGGTCAGTTACATGGTTTTCACCATCAGAGAAAAGAGTAAGTCCTGTAAGACATGATGTGTGGAACTTGAATGCCCTTAGTCCCACCAGATGTGGGCACAGTGAATGACTTTTCCATTAATAATATACTTTCCTCTAACTTCTGGCCCCCACTTGTCAGTCTTGGCACCTTATCTTTCACTTACTGCTCTTATCCACTGCTCTATATCTTTATATTTCCTTTAGTCAGCCTCACAAACAGTAACAATGGCAACCACCAGACAAGAACGATTGCCTGTGGACGTCTGTTTGTGCGGACAGTCACCCATCTCCTGCTAATTAGATGAAATGAGATTTGGGATCCCATTTAGGCTCTCCTGTGGAAAGTGTAGGATTGCATCCATGTGTCACTAATAAGAAACCATTTAAAAGGTGGAAATGTGGCCCCTTCCCCAGCTTTGCCTTGGCTCTAGGCTTTTTTTGCCATTGTGAAACCAAGGTTTCCTTAGTGTTCTTAACAAATAAAGGTGGCTGTCTTAGTCCACTTAGGCTGCTTAGCAGAATACCATAGATTGGGTGGCTTATAAATGACATTTATTTCTTATTTACTTCTCTGCTGGCAGATCTGATATCTGGTGAGAACCCACTTCCTGGTTCATAGCCATCTTGCTGTGTACCTCACATGGCAGAAGGAATGAGAGCACTTTCTAAAGTCTCTTATAAGGGCACTAATCCCATTCATGAAGTCTCTACCCTCAGGACCTAAGCACCTTCCAAAGGCCCCAACTCTGAATACCATCACATAAATTTCAACACATGAATCTGAGGGCACACTCAGTCTATAGCAGTGGCAGATTCCTCTCCTGCGCAGTGGGGTGGGTATGGACATGGGGAGCTCAGATATTTTTTGTTAAAATTGGACTCCTTTTTAAGTTGCCTATTTTGAACACAGCTAAAGTTCCTTGAGTAGGAAGGATAATGCAAAGTTAGGGAGCTAAGAAACCATGAGTTTACCTGCATTTGGGCTGAGGAATAGACTGCTGACCAATAGCCTGCTATGGTTTCTTCCCTCCTTCCTTTGCAGACCTCCTCAAACTGCACCCCACAGATCCTCAGCAGAGTATTAACCCTTGTGCTAAGCATCATCATCTTTTATTAATTTGTCTGTCTCTCTTTCTGGGTTCTACAGTTGCTTGAGGGAAGGGATTTTTGTCTCTTATCTCAGTATCACCAATTCCTAGCAGATTCTTAGTTCCAAAAGGGCAGAAAATCCATTTTGTTATTTTCTGTACCTCATGCTCAATCTCTAATAAGTATTTGTTACAGGAATAAATAAATTAGCCAGCAGATTGTAGGCACTGAGTATTTGTTCAATTAATGAATTGTACGTGGAAATTAAATCTTTTATGCAATTGGGGAGTTAACTATCTTGAGAAACATTTAATATGTACAGTGTAAAGTGATTATCTTATCACTTAAAATCTGTAGTTCTGCCTTTAGGCTTTTCTGATTATACAAGTTATGCATGTGCCTTGAAGAAAATCCAGAAAACAGCAGAAAATAAAAATGAAATCATGAACTGTTAATATTACCCCACTCATACTGCACATGCAACTTTTTATGTGCTTTTTACTTGATCATGAATATTTTTCAACATCATTAAATCTTTTTGGTTAACATCATTTTTTTTTTTTTTTAAGGTTTATTTTTTATTTTTTTTTTTATGAAATTTATTGACAAATTGGTTTCCATACAACACCCAGTGCTCATCCCAAAAGGTGCCCTCCTCAATACCTATCACCCACCCTCCCCTCCCTCCCACCCCCCATCAACCCTCAGTTTGTTCTCAGTTTTTAACAGTCTCTTATGCTTTGGCTCTCTCCCACTCTAACCTCTTTTTTTTTTTTTTTTTTCCTTCCCCTCCCCCATGGGTTCCTGTTAAGTTTCTCAGGATCCACATAAGAGTGAAACCATATGGTATCTGTCTTTCTCTGTATGGCTTATTTCACTTAGCATTACACTCTCCAGTTCCATCCACGTTGCTACAAAGGGCCATATTTCATTTTTTCTCATTGCCACGTAGTACTCCATTGTGTATATATATAGCACAATTTCTTTATCCATTCATCAGTTGATGGACATTTAGGCTCGTTCCATAATTTGGCTATTGTTGAGAGTGCTGCTATGAACATTGGGGTACAAGTGCCCCTATGCATCAGTACTCCTGTATCCCTTGGATAAATTCCTAGCAGTGCTATTGCTGGGTCATAGGGTAGGTCTATTTTGAATTTTCTGAGGAACCTCCACACTGCTTTCCAGAGCGGCTGCACCAATTTGCATTCCCACCAACAGTGCAAGAGGGTTCCCGTTTCTCCACATCCTCTCCAGCATCTATAGTCTCCTGATTTGTTCATTTTGGCCACTCTGACTGGCGTGAGGTGATACCTGAGTGTGGTTTTGATTTGTATTTCCCTGATAAGGAGCGACGCTGAACATCTTTTCATGTGCCTGTTGGCCATCTGGATGTCTTCTTTAGAGAAGTGTCTATTCATGTTTTCTGCCCATTTCTTCACTGGGTTATTTGTTTTTCGGGTGTGGAGTTTGGTGAGCTCTTTATAGATTTTAGATACTAGCCCTTTGTCCGATATGTCATTTGCAAATATCTTTTCCCATTCCGTTGGTTGCCTTTTAGTTTTGTTGGTTGTTTCCTTTGCTGTGCAGAAGCTTTTTATCTTCATAAGGTCCCAGTAATTCACTTTTGCTTTTAATTCCCTTGCCTTTGGGGATGTGCCGAGTAAGAGATTGCTACGGCTGAGGTCAGAGAGATCTTTTCCTGCTTTCTCCTCTAAGGTTTTGATGGTTTCCTGTCTCACATTTAGGTCCTTTATCCATTTTGAGTTTATTTTTGTAAATGGTGTGAGAAAGTGGTCTAGTTTCAACCTTCTGCATGTTGCTGTCCAGTTCTCCCAGCACCATTTGTTAAAGAGGCTGTCTTTTTTCCATTGGATGTTCTTTCCTGCTTTGTCAAAGATGAGTTGGCCATACGTTTGTGGGTCTAGTTCTGGGGTTTCTATTCTATTCCATTGGTCTGTGTGTCTGTTTTTGTGCCAATACCATGCTGTCTTGATGATGACAGCTTTGTAGTAGAGGCTAAAGTCTGGGATTGTGATGCCTCCTGCTTTGGTCTTCTTCTTCAAAATTCCTTTGGCTATTCGGGGCCTTTTGTGGTTCCATATGAATTTTAGGATTGCTTGTTCTAATTTCGAGAAGAATGCTGGTGCAATTTTGATTGGGATTGCATTGAATGTGTAGATAGCTTTGGGTAGTATTGACATTTTGACAATATTTATTCTTCCAATCCATGAGCAGGGAATGTCTTTCCATTTCTTTAAGTCTTCTTCAATTACCTTCATAAGCTTTCTATAGTTTTCAGCATACAGATCCTTTACATCTTTGGTTAGATTTATTCCTAGGTATTTTATG
Source organism: Lynx canadensis (assembly GCF_007474595.2). Taxonomy (NCBI): domain Eukaryota; kingdom Metazoa; phylum Chordata; class Mammalia; order Carnivora; family Felidae; genus Lynx; species Lynx canadensis. Next base: position 108,105,611 of record NC_044307.1, read on the forward strand.
CTTCTTGGTGCAATTGTGAATGGGATCATTTTCTTTATTTGTCTTTCTGTTGCTTCATTGTTAGTGTATAAGAATGCAACTGATTTCTGGACATTGATTTTGTATCCTGCAACTTTGCTGAATTCATGTATCAGTTCTAGCAGACTTTTGGTGGAGTCTATCGGATTTTCCATGTATAATATCATATCATCTGCAAAAAGCGAAAGCTTGACTTCATCTTTGCCAATTTGGATGCCTTTGATTTCCTTTTGTTGTCTGATTGCTGATGCTAGAACTTCCAGCACTATGTTAAACAACAGCGGTGAGAGTGGGCATCCCTGTCGTGTTCCTGATCTCAGGGAAAAAGCTCTCAGTTTTTCCCCATTGAGGATGATGTTAGCTGTGGGCTTTTCATAAATGGCTTTTATGATCTTTAAGTATGTTCCTTCTATCCCGACTTTCTCAAGGGTTTTTATTAAGAAAGGGTGCTGGATTTTGTCAAAGGCCTTTTCTGCATCGATTGACAGGATCATATGGTTCTTCTCTTTTTTTTTGTTAATGTGATGTATCACGTTGATTGATTTGCGAATGTTGAACCAGCCCTGCATCCCAGGGATGAATCCCACTTGATCATGGTGAATAATTCTTTTTATATGCTGTTGAATTCGATTTGCTAGTATCTTATTGAGAATTTTTGCATCCATATTCATCAGGGATATTGGCCTGTAGTTCTCTTTTTTTACTGGGTCTCTGTCTGGTTTAGGAATCAAAGTAATACTGGCTTCATAGAATGAGTCTGGAAGTTTTCCTTCCCTTTCTATTTCTTGGAATAGCTTGAGAAGGATAGGTATTATCTCTGCTTTAAATGTCTGGTAGAACTCCCCTGGGAGGCCATCTGGTCCTGGACTCTTATTTGTTGGGAGATTTTTGATAACCGATTCAATTTCTTCGCTGGTTATGGGTCTGTTCAAGCTTTCTATTTCCTCCTGATTGAGTTTTGGAAGAGTGTGGGTGTTCAGGAATGTGTCCATTTCTTCCAGGTTGTCCAATTTGTTGGCATATAATTTTTCATAGTATTCCCTGATAATTGTTTGTATCTCTGAGGGATTGGTTGTAATAATTCCATTTTCATTCATGATTTTATCTATTTGGGTCATCTCCCTTTTCTTTTTGAGAAGCCTGGCTAGAGGTTTGTCAATTTTGTTTATTTTTTCAAAAAACCAACTCTTGGTTTCGTTGATCTGCTCTACAGTTTTTTTAGATTCTATATTGTTTATTTCTGCTCTGATCTTTATTATTTCTCTTCTTCTGCTGGGTTTAGGCTGCCTTTGCTGTTCTGCTTCTAGTTCCTTTAGGTGTGCTGTTAGATTTTGTATTTGGGATTTTTCTTGTTTCTTGAGATAGGCCTGGATTGCAATGTATTTTCCTCTCAGGACTGCCTTCGCTGCGTCCCAAAGCGTTTGGATTGTTGTATTTTCATTTTCGTTTGTTTCCATATATTTTTTGATTTCTTCTCTAATTGCCTGGTTGACCCACTCATTCGTTAGTAGGGTGTTCTTTAACCTCCACGCTTTTGGAGGTTTTCCAGACTTTTTCCTGTGGTTGATTTCAAGCTTCATAGCATTGTGGTCTGAAAGTATGCATGGTATAATTTCAATTCTTGTAAACTTATGAAGGGCTGTTTTGTGACCCAGTATATGATCTATCTTGGAGAATGTTCCATGTGCACTCGAGAAGAAAGTATATTCTGTTGCTTTGGGATGCAGAGTTCTAAATAGATCTGTCAAGTCCATCTGATCCAATGTCTCATTCAGGGCCCTTGTTTCTTTATTGACCGTGTGTCTAGATGATCTATCCATTTCTGTAAGTGGGGTGTTAAAGTCCCCTGCAATTACCACATTCTTATCAATAAGGTTGCTTCTGTTTATGAGTAATTGTTTTATATACTTGGGGCCTCCGGTATTCGGCGCATAGACATTTATAATTGTTAGCTCTTCCTGCTGGATAGACCCTGTAACTATTATATAATGTCCTTCTTCATCTCTTGTTACAGCCTTTAATTTAAAGTCTAGTTTGTCTGATATAAGTATGGCTACTCCAGCTTTCTTTTGGCTTCCAGTAGCATGATAGATAGTTCTCCATCCCCTCACTCTGAATCTAAAGGTGTCCTCAGGTCTAAAATGAGTCTCTTGTAGACAGCAAATAGATGGGTCTTGTTTTTTTATCCATTCTGATACCCTATGTCTTTTGGTTGGCGCATTTAATCCGTTTACATTCAGTGTTATTATAGAAAGATACGAGTTTAGAGTCATTGTGATGTCTGTATGTTTTATGCTTGTAGTGATGTCTCTGGTACTTTGTCTCACAGGGTCCCCCTTAGGATCTCTTGTAGGGCTGGTTTAGTGGTGACAAATTCCTTCAGTTTTTGTTTGTTTGGGAAGACCTTTATCTCTCCTTCTATTCTAAATGACAGACTTGCTGGATAAAGGATTCTCAGCTGCATATTTTTGCTGTCTAGCACCCTGAAAATCTCGTGCCAATTCTTTCTGGCCTGCCAAGTTTCAAAAGAGAGATCAGTCACGAGTCTTATAGGTCTCCCTTTATATGTGAGGGCACATTTACCCCTTGCTGCTTTCAGAATTTTCTCTTTATCCTTGTATTTTGCCAGTTTCACTATGATATGTCGTGTAGAAGATCGATTCAAGTTACGTCTGAAGGGAGTTCTCTGTGCCTCTTGGATTTCAATGCCTTTTTCCTTCCCCAGTTCAGGGAAGTTCTCAGCTATTATTTCTTCAAGTACCCCTTCAGCACCTTTCCCTCTCTCTTCCTCCTCTGGGATACCAATTATGCGTATATTATTTCTTTTTAGTGTATCACTTAGTTCTCTAATTTTCCCCTCATACTCCTGGATTTTTTTATCTCTCTTTTTCTCAGCTTCCTCTTTTTCCATAACTTTATCTTCTAGTTCACCTATTCTCTCCTCTGCCTCTTCCATCCGAGCTGTGGTGGTTTGCATTTTGTTTTGCATTTCCTTTAAAGCGTTTTTCAGCTCCTCGTGACTGCTCCTTAGTCCCTTGATCTCTGTAGCAAGAGATTCTCTGCTGTCCTGTATACTGTTTTCCAGCCCAGCGATTAATTTTATGACTATTATTCTAAATTCACTTTCTGTTATATTATTTAAATCCTTTTTGATCAGCTCATTAGCTGTTGTTATTTCCTGGAGATTCTTCTGAGGGGAATTCTTCCGCTTGGTCATTTTGGATAGTCCCTGGTGTGGTGAGGACCTGCAGGGCACTTCCCCTGTGCTGTGGTGTATAACTGGAGTTGGTGGGCGGGGCCGCAGTCAGTCCTGATGTCTGCCCCCAGCCCACCGCTGGGGCCACAGTCAGACTGGTGTGTGCCTTCTCTTCCCCTCTCCTAGGGGCGGGATTCCCTGTGGGGTGGCGTGGCCCGTCTGGGCTACTTGCACACTGCCAGGCTTGTGATGCTGGGGATCTGGCGTATTAGCTGGGGTGGGAAGGCAAGGTGCACGGCGGGAGGGGGGCAGGCTTAGCTCGCTTCTCCTTAGGTGATCCACTTCAGGAGGGGCCCTGTGGCAGCCGGAGGGAGTCAGATCCGCTGCCGGAGGTTTGGCTCCGCAGAAGCACAGAGTTGGGTGTTTGCGCGGAGCGAGCAATTTCCCTGGCCGGAACCGGTTCCCTTTGGGATTTTGGCTGGGGGATGGGCGGGGGAGATGGCGCTGGCGAGCACCTTTGTTCCCCGCCAAACTGAGCTCTGTCGTCCGGGGGCTCCGCAGCTCACCCTCCCTTTGTCCTCCAGCCTTCCCGCTTTCCGAGCAGAGCTGTTAACTTATGACCTCCCAGACGCTAAGTCGCGCTTGCTGTTGGAACACAGTCCGTCAGGCCCCTCCGCTTTTGCAAGCCGGACTCGAGGGCTCTGCTTGGCTGGCGAGCCGCCCCTCCGCTCCGGCTCCCTCCCGCCAGTCCGTGGAGCGCGCACCGCCTCGCCGCCCTTCCTACCCTCTTCCGTGGGCCTCTCGTCTGCACTTGGGTCCGGTGACTCCGTTCTGCTAATCCTCTGGCGGTTTTCTGGGTTATTTAGGCAGGTGTAGGTGGAATCTAAGTGATCAGCAGGACGCGCGGTGAGCCCAGCGTCCTCCTACGCCGCCATCTTCCTTCAAGAGCTAACATCTTTTTTTAATGGCAATGCAATATTCTGACTTATTGATGTGGCCTAATTAATTAATTCTAATGTAGGCTGATTTTGAGTTTTCACTGTTATAAATAATATTGCAGTGAAAACTGAATATAAATTTCTGACTATGTTTCTGTGTACTTAGAATAGATTACTAAAAATCTTCTTTTTCTCCCAAATTGTCCAGGTCAGTATACTGGTACATTCTGCTTTCCATTAGTGACCCTGGGTAAAGGTAAACACGGTTACCAGGTATTAGCTTACCAATTGTCCCTTTTTCAAGATAGTGACCCAATAATTTCTACCATTCTAGCCTTGTGACCTCAGGTATTGCACTGTTATTTCAGCCAATCTTGCGATGCCCGCCCCCTCTCCAGGACGGTCTGGGTGCTCTGGACATTTCTTTGACATCCAAAGAAGGGTTTTGAGAAGGGAGATTGATGGGGTCCATTTAGGAGTATGCTCTTTAGGTGGAAAGAATAAAAGGTAAGTGCATTTTTATGATAGCTTTCAGTCATCCTGAACACCTATCGACCTAACCAACCCCCTGAGTTTATGCCCCTTGTAACCCTCTGAAGAGTACTCTGAACTCACACGAACTCAAGGACATGCTGAGTCTATAAACACAGCATGTGGCAGTACGTCATCCTTTCCTCTTTCTGCCTAAAATATCTCATTAGAGGAGGAGATGGGTGTACTTTAGCCCAGTACACTACCTAATGAATGCCAGCTTCTATAGCAGGAGGAATAGCTTATCTTGACTGTCCAGAGGCAGTTCTTTTTGTGGCCAGGACCTAAGTAGCTATAGTAGATTTTAAAATGGGCTGAATAGAAATTGTGAGGCTAAAGACAGACCTGGTCCTGGTTATGAGCTCTGCACTAGGAAGGCTCCTGTGTAAATCCTTGTGCTGCTGCCCTATGATCTCCACCTGCACTGAGATACAGGCTGAGTGGTCTGCATAATAAACCAGAGCTAATGGCTCAGGATGGTGCTTAGCATGGTCACATGGCTCAGAAGAGGGTCGAGAGGGACAGAATGCCAAGGGCCCACTTCTGTTTTTAGAAATTTTATGGGTTACAGTTCTCTGAGAGGTCGGCTGGTCCAGAAGAAAGAAAATCTTTAGGAAGTCAGGGTAATTGAAGTCATGTGTTGGGAAGCTGCATATCCCAGGTATGAGTTGAGCACAGAGCCAAAGACAGGGTAAGAATGTTGGCAGACGGAGGGTGTAGGTCACCATTAATATGCCCAAGTTCATAGCCAACCAGTAGTTCACTCTGCTACTGTGAGACTTTTTGTTTGAAAACAAACAACTCCCCTCCCACTTTTTCTGGAAGTCAATGACAGGCAGGATTAAAGTAGACATGTATTAATTAATAGCATGAACTCTAAATAAATGATACACACACTTAACTGTAGCCCAAACACTGTGGTTTAAAAGAATATCACATGGCCAACAACCCTTGCCAATACATTTTTACAAGGCTGTTAAATACTGCCAACACTCCGCAATGTTGAGCCAAATCACCCTGGAATATTGTGGTACAGGCACAACACCATGTTTTTGTGAAAGACTGGAGATGCCAGGGGAACAATCCATATAGTTCATGAACATGTCAGCAAGAGCCAGAATACATCGGTGGGAGCCAGCCTCTTAGTGCCGAGGGTTTCTCCTCTGTACCTCTGATGGCTGTGGGCATAGAGTTCGGCTGAGTGGGACATCACATTTGGAGGCAGGAAAGCCCAGACCTGGGTTTGTCTTTCAAAACTCCAAGAATATATCTCCTAACTAGAGCTGGGAACTTCTCCCAGCCTAACCTTTGCCTGAGTGCATGCTGCCCTGTAAAGTGCCAGTGATCTTTTCCAAGAGCCAATCTCAACACTGGCTGGAGCTCAGCTTTCAGGAGCCTGGAGCAGGTCTCCTTGAGATCATCAACCTTAAAACAGGCCCAGCATCCACCAGACACTTCCTGCATCTGTGCCAGGCCAGGCTGCTACCTGCCTTAATTAATAGCTGTGCCCCTGTCCCCTTCCGGAGCAGCACTGCTTCCCAGCCCTCCCGGTGTGGCTTCCTTCCTGCCTCACTGAGGCTCCTCTTAGTTCCCTGACATTTAGCCAAATTTCACGATTAGGCAGCTGCGGTTCAGGCTGCACTTCAGTACTAGGAGAGGCAGGGGCCCTGGAGTTTGGCTAAGGTTTGACTGGTAACCAAACCAGATTAGAGCTGAGAGGCTGCCATGTGGGCAGGTGGGTTACTCACATCTGGCTTTTTCCTGAGGTTCTCCACACAGCTGGCTCTTGCCTCATGTAGCACACCATCTCCCACAGTGCAACCAGAGAGGTGTATGTGCTGCTGAGCGAAGGCATTGAGAGTTACTGGGCAGCAGCAGCTGTGCAGACCATCAGTGTAAGCATGTGCACTTGCCACGGAGCGTGGGCAAGTGTGCCATAACTGTTGACTGAATGAAGAGACCAAGGATTTCTGCCACAGAAAACACTGTGAGAGATGGAAAGAGGAACTGTTTTTTATACTAGAAAATGTAGATAACTAGTCCTTTTCCAGGCAGCCACCACGCTCCCCAGCCCAACCTCCACCCTCTGAAGGAAGGATGATCCAGAATATGTAATGAGGCTACATTTGCCTTTTCCTTTCCTCCCCTGCTGTTTTTCTGCTATTCAGACTAAGTTATGATGACTGAGTAGGGAAGGAAGAGGACTTGACCTATGGGAAGTCCTTGCCAGATGGAAAAAGGAGAGGTGGCTGCTCCTTCCTTCATAGGTGGATATAAAAATGGGAGGGGGCATGAAGTGGAAGGTCAGGGGTCAGCTGTGAACGTCCTGGTGACCATCTGCTGTGGCTAGGTGAGGTGTCGGCAACAGGCGGAGGGGTAGATTCTGTTACACTGTCATGGACCCTGAAGCCCCTTCTCACTGTCCCCCTCTCCTCACCCACCCCAGCTCTCTGTCATGAAATGTTTCCCCGGCCACTGTGGTTGGAACCTGGAAATGCAAAATAAAAGAACAAAAATGGACGATGCCAAAACAGTGCAGTCTGCGCTTGCCATCTGCGAGTTTTCAGAGTGATTTTGCTTCCAACCTCCTCTCCAGAGGCGGCTGACATTATTTTCATATGCAGAGCTTCCCATATCCTGGCAGCCTTCTTTGGCTGCCAGAAATAGAGTATCAGGGTCGAGAAGCTTCCCCAGAGATCCGATCCATTCAAGAAGAACATCCTCTGTGGCTGCCCACTCCCTGGGACCTGAGCAGCACTTGCTCCTGCTGATGAATCGAGTGTGTGAATTGCGTCTGGAGGAGGCTCAGGCCTGGTGTGAAGCTGAGAGGGGCCGTGCAGCTGTGCTTCCGTCATCAACATCAGCCCAACACGGGAAACCTTCAGTGACCCTGTATTTCTTCCTGGAGAATTTGAAAGTTTTCCCCTTGCTTTCAACACCCTCCTTAGTCTGGCCCCACCCTGCTTATGCAACTTGTTTTTCACTTGCTTTTCAACATCCCCTCTTGAGTCTGGTTGCCTCGCTGGCCTTATTCTTAAATTTCTCATCTTCCAGGTCGCCTGGCTCTCTTCTCTAATCACTGGTGGTGCTTATCACACATTAATTCTCTCTCTCTCTCTCTCTCTCTCTCTCTCAAAGCTTCCCCTGGTCTCTCATGCCAATTTTGTCTCCCCCAACTCATCTAAAAATGCAGTGAGGTCAGAGTCACTGCCTAATTCTTCCCGGAAGCCGTCTCGGTAAATACAGGCAAGGGTGGCACTTCCCTGGGGTTCAGGAATTGGGTCTCCTCCCTGGGACCCAACACTTTTAGCTGTGACGTGCTGTGGAACAGGGAGGGACCAGGCAGCTAGGTCCTGGAAGTGCAGGAGGAATGGGGAGCTGCTGGGTGACAACCTGGATGAATAATTCCTGGAACTCATTTAACATGCAAGTGGAATAGGTCCTGGGTTGGCCACTTGGGCTCCTGCCCCTTCTTGTCATTACTCATCTTCTCTTTTCCCTCTAGGCTGTAGGGGAGGGCTGGAGAGAAACCACTATGTATGGTCTGTGGGGAAGGAATCCACACCACCTCAGTGTGCTGGGCTCCTCCCTGCTTGGGGAGGTCTCTGTGAAGGAATGAGATCCTGCTTTTGGAAAGCTGGCTGCAGCAGATGTCCATCTAAGCCTCTGCATCTCTGACATAGGAAGGGGAGACTTCTCCCTTTTGATGTCAGCATTTGACTTCGTCTCACTGGCCATAAAAGAGGTGAGAGAAGCCCCAGCCAGGGCAGTTGCAACTAGCTTCTCCTACCACCAAGGAATCCCAGAAAGGGGCAGCAACCCAGATTCCTTGGTGCTAAGCATTCCTCTCCAGGGAAGGCCCCTTCCTGCTCTCTGTCCCTTCTCCAGTGTGCCCCCTTCCTGTCCAAGAACCTGCTGGTCCACACGCACTTCACTCCTCACAGAAGTAAGTGTGGAGCTCTTAGTTATACCCAGTGGCATACAACCAGGGGACTCACATGATACTGTACATCTGGATAAAACCCCACCACCCAGTTTAGAGCTTGGTCAAGCATGGTTGTGAGAACAGGGAGGGGATACAGGGAGGGAAAGGGAAACCCCTTGGGAGCAAGATTTCACCCTTGACCTTGGGTCTCTAGGGTGGTCCACTGTCCACCTGCTGCCAGGGGACTGTGGTGGCTGCAAGCTTGGACTGCTGGTTGAGGGTAGTGAGAAGGTTCAAATTTGTTAGAAAAACCCCCCTTCGAATATTTTAAAATACTTGCCCTCTGCTACTTTGATGTGGGGCATAGCTTCTGTTTTCCAGACCTAAGTTTGGGCTCATTTGTACAAGCTGTGCCATCGGAGGTGGAAGAGGTGGAAAGGAGAACTTCTGACGTTTGTGGAGGCTCACTTTGTACTACATGGAATTTTATGCTTATTACCACATCCTCACCAGACCTCACAAAAAGCCTTGTGATATACATTGTGCCCACCAGGAAAGGAGGGCTGAGAAGAGGGGCTTGCCCCTGACAGTGGCATCAGTGCCACCCCCCCTTTTTTTCTCACTCATGCCCTCAAGCACTTCACTCCTGTTCCTTCTCCTTGTCATTCCTTGACCTTCCATGCCCCATCCCCTTGTCCCATTGTGTCTTAAGTCCTTTGTTCTACCCAGCCCCTCTGTCTGGTGCACTCTTCCCCTGGATAACCCAAATAGCTCCTTGGCTAATTATTCATACCCTTCATGCCTTTGTTCCAGTCTCTTGTTCTCAATGAAGTCCACCCTGACCACTTCATCTTCATTCTGCAACATGTGCAGCGGGTACTATCCCCACACTCCTGATTGTCTTACCCTGTTCTACTTTTAAATTTTCCTATAGTTCTCATCTCCTATTGTTTTTAGGGTTTCCTTATTTATGAAGTTTATTGTCTTCTGCTGAAATGTAAGCTGCTCAGGAACAGGAAGCTTTGTCCGTTTGTTCGATGTCTCCAAAGCACCTGGAATATTGACTGGCATATGGTAGGCTCTCAATCAACAGCTGAGCTCACTCAATCTAGCAAGAGGAGAGCTGGATTCGAGCTCCCAAGCTAACCTCAGAAACCATGGCCTGTTCTGGTGGAGAGCACGTTATTGGCCATTCAAGAGATGCCTGTTAATTAGATTTTTCCATCAGACTGCTCCCTCATGCAGGGATACCAAACATATCCATGAGCACAGTGCTTTGCTTTATTTTTCCTGAGGAACAGGTTTGCTGGCATCCTGCATGTCCTGATGAGATGGCATGCTTCTGGTCACAGCGCACCAAGCTCTCTCCTCCTTGGCAGTGTCCTGAATGGGCTTTCTGGAGACAACACAAGCTGTTGGGCCCATGCTGAGTGCTCAAGAAACATGCCTGAGATCCCTCCAAGTCAGACACCTGTCAAATCCAGAATTGGCTCCTGGCCTTGCTTGAAGGATTTGCTCTCTAGGAAATGATGGAGGGAAACAGCTGGGGCTTATAAGGCATGAGCTGGAGCTGTCAGGGCAGGACAGAGCCTGAGAGGGCATGAGAAAGAGCCAGGGAGCAGGGGTACCAGGCACTGTCTGGGTGGCTGTTCTCTGGGCAGAAATGCAGCTGAGCCCCTGAGGGTTGGGTTGCTGTGATGGTTTTCTCTTTTTTGCTTTTAATTGGCGTCTAGAATGGAGGTGTTTTACTGTGAAGAAACTGTAATGTGAAGGGAGAACTGGGCCAATGCTTCATCAGTTTCCTCAGAACAGATCTTCCCTGAACTCCCATTCACCTGATCCTTTGCTATTGTTATGCTGGTGGTTTTGGTTTCCGTTTTGTTTTTCTTGTTTTTGTTCCTGTTATTATTATGTTGGCATTAAGGACAATTTTCATCATAATCTCAATAGCTTGGTAATAGAAATTTAGGCATTGTATGGATTCTGAGTGAAAGGAAACATTTATATTTATTCTCATATTTAGCGGCTCAGTGTTAGTGTTTCTAGGATAGCTCGGGAATTAATGTTTTAATGAATACCCCTACTGCTCAGGAATACCATTCTGGAACATATTAATCCAGTCAGAGAGCAGCCAGTTAGGCTGGTATTTGGTCAACAACAAGAATTTCTTTCCCACAAAAGAGAGTAATGGGATTAATTTAGCATTTCCTAGCTTGTAGCATCCATTTAAACATAAATCTCTATATAGAGATCGATTGCACATATAACCATAAAATGGAGTATTTGGGGAAATAATATGATGAGGAAAATTGGAACACAATCACAAATCAGGCCTTGGCTTATGACGTACAGGAAACCAATGCATGTTCTCGGGAACAGCACTTAGAAAATGGACTTAATGAAAATAAATCACTTCTATATAATTTCCCATTGCAAGAAGTTGACATCTGTAGATATCTCAGTATTTGGAATGGCCATGGCATTGTTGTAATTAATTCCAGATGATCCTGGATGATTCAGTTTTGCTCCCACTGGATATACATTTTCTCCTTATGAAAAATTTTGTAACAGACTCTTTTCAAAGTATGTCTCAGGATTCAGATGGTCTCTTTTTGATCACCTAACAAATGAATAAAACACATCTTTTAAACAGCACCTTGATGACTTGAGAGACTATACTTGCCTTCCCAAAGTGTATAGTTTATCAGGATGCACTTGCCCCTGAGCTTACCTGGTCTAGCAGAAAATACATAGGGTGTCACACACAGTAGCAACTTCCTTTTTCACCTGTGCATCTCTTCCTTGGTATTATCATAAAGGCTCCCAAATGGAAAAAAAGGGGCTCACATTCTTCATCATACATTAACTGGGATCATGGAATAAAAATGAGCAATTTTAGCAAAATTCTCCGGATACAAATAGTGCAAGGAACTTACATTTGGGGAGCTCCTGGGTTAACTCGACCACCTATATTTACTTGGTGACTGTAGCATCTGTTTATAAGAGTGCTTTCCAATATTTTTCATCTTCTTTCCCCTTTGAGAGTCTGATTAAAATTTTAGATCCTCATTCCTGAAAAATGCACACACACTCACAGGCCCCATCCATGGATCCCTACATCAACAACTGCTCACCTGACACCATACCAGGAATTTCTTGTGTTTATGTTACTTGTTGTGCACTTTCGAAATGTGCCAAAATGCATTGTTTACAGTGAAACATGTATACATACTACAGACATATATGAATGACATTTTCTCCATTAGAATGGTGAAATGAAATAATGTATGTGATGATATGCCATAAAAAGCCAAATATGAGAATGTTGATAATATTATTTGCACTGGGCATTTAAAAATTCAGCACTAAAACTGTTGGTTGACATTACAACAAATAATTTATTTTGTTTGAACTGCTCTAAAATACGACCTTTTCATTCTCATAATCCAAATGTCTCTTTATTCTTATTTCCTTTTAGTGATTCATTAAAAAAAACAAACCCGCAGCATGCCTACCCTCCACCATTTATGGGATGGGTACATTTGAGTATATACCATATGGAAGGCCATTTGTGTTCTATAAAATGACCACTCCTCTGCAGTACTCTGATGGGCTGGTAACTTACTGTAAGTCCAAAAAAGGTCTTGCCAAAAGCAATTAAGTCCTGACATGAATTAATAATTTTATTAATTACATTTTAAGCAACCTAATTACTTGTTTGTTTAGCTGATTTCTTGTCATGAAATGATTATAGACCATTACTGTTTATTAATATACCACATTAGATTTTACATCTCCTGTACCATAAACTGGAAATAAAACCAGTCAACACTTTGCTAGGATTGATTATAAAGGATGTCTGTTGCAATCACCCTCTCATTCAGCCTTTGGAAGCAGATAACCACTCAGGAACAATTTATGAGATTGCTAATTCTTTTTTTCCCCGCTGTGCCTTTGGCGGTAATATACAACTCTGGTATGGAAAGCCCTCAAGAGTGTTGTCTAAATGAAATTCTTAGAGTTGGGCAGAAAATAACTTGTGAAAGGAATAACTTTGTTCCAGCATATGGTTTATGGATAGTGAGACTTTTGCTTAACATTTGGGGAGGAGGAGTAGGGAATGGAGAAGCTGGGAATTGGAGACACAGACTGTCTGAGGGAAGAGGAGGGAAAGAAGCATTGTTTACTCCCTATTTCTTAACTCAGTAGAATCACATTTGAACTAATGCATTCATGCAAAATCTTCGATAAAGCAAGACCTTTGAGCATACACACCTTTCAGTATACTGAAAGAATGAATGCCACTCATCCATATGGATTGAACTCAGAATAAAAAAGAACAAAAATTGTATTCATACTATTTCAGTACATTCAGGCTGCTATAACAAAGTACCATAAACTGGGTGGCTTATAAACATTTATTTCTCACAGTTCTGGAGACTGGGAAGTCTGAGACCAGGGTGCCAGAACATTTGGTGTCGTGCGAGGGCCTAATTCCTGGTTCAGAGTATTTTTGCCATGTCCTCATGTAGTAGAAGGGGTGAGGGGGCCCTCTGGGTTCTCTTCAATAAGGACACCAGTCCCATTCACGAGGGATCCACTCTCATGACCTATCACCTCCCCAATGCTACACCTCCAAATACCATCACACCAAGAATTAGGTTTCAAAATGTGACCCTCAGAGGAATGCATTTAGGCTACAGCACACACTCATTTATTAGATACTTATTATATATTGTGAGCTAGCATCAAGGATGAATAGGCACCATTATAATATTCTTTATGAAAAGGAAAACATTACTTACATATTGTCTTCCAGCCAATCAATTTTGGACTTTGAAGTTGTTCCAATTTGCCTCCGAATACTGCAAATTTGTTTCAACCAATCTCCTAAATTGGATAGTTTGGTTGTTTCAACTTTTACAAATAACAGAGTAGCAACAACTAGCTGAAAATACATAAGCAAAAATAAGAAAAGCTCCAGTCCCAATTCTGGAAAAAAAGAAAATGACAAAAAATTCTTAAATTCAGGACTCACAAAGCATTGCCAAACAACCCCATTCTGCAACCAAATGGTCAAACTAGGCAACAGGGACTAGGGGATTAATTTTTGACCAAATTGTAGTGCAAACTGGACTTTTATTTGTCCAATTTGTAAAGTTAAATTGGTTTTGACAGGTTGTTTTGATCTAAATCACTACTAGAGAGAGTTAGACTGGCAACAAATACTTCCAAATAATATAATAAGTACACCCATTTAGGTTTGTACAAGGTGCTACCAGAACAAAACGGAGCAAGACAGAGAACGGTTCAGAGGTAACCGTTTGAACTGGGCTTGGAAGAGAAAGCATTGCCATCTAAACCAAGTGAGGAATGAAGAGCAAAATGCTCCAAAATGTCTTTTCTCTAGGTAATTTTTTTTTTTTTTTTAAATCACAGGATTCTATGCTGGTGAGGACTATTAAACTAATAGAGTCAGTGTCTTAAAAAAAAAAAATCTAAGTTCTCTCTCTTGCATGATCATTTAGCTTTCATCATTTTTATGCTCCACAAAGTAGGATATAAAACTAGCCTGATGTATTTGGGTTAGCAGATAAAGGCTTAAAAAAGTGCTATCAGTCATATGAAAATTTGGGCTTAAGATCAATTGCGATCTAAAGCAGGGTGGCCAAAGTTTAATCACTGACTTCTTAGACAATCATTTTGATGGCCATGCTTTCTGCAGGTTTTATTCTAAGCCAATCTGCCCTTCTATTCTCTGAGAACAAGTGCTTCATGGACTCACAGATTTCTTCCCCTGAGTCTATTCTTTGATTGAAAGCACTTGTTAATATTTTTTTGAACTTTCATGGATGGGCAGATGTGTCTTCTCAGTAGCAAGTTGACTACTGAGATATGAAGGATCAAAAGTATGTGCAATATTTTTGCTGTGTAGCTCAGGGAGGGTGCATTGATCATTGCAGTCAAAGCTCTCAAGCTATCAGTTTCTAGCAGCTGGCAGTCTTAGAGCTTGTTTGTTTTTTTTTTTTTCTATGAAGAACCCTCAAGATAAGCGGAGATCCCAAATAGTGAGTCTACTTACAGTCACTTTTGCCAGATATTTACCTGTTTTCTCTCATATCTATTTCCTGAACATCCTCAGCTTGGCTCTGCATTTTAGTGAACTACATTTCCCAGATTCCTTTGCCATGTTTTCCTGATAGTCTTGACCAATGGAAAGCATTGGTAAAGACTGGAAGGTAGGAGACAGAAGCAAAGGTGTTTCTTCCATTCATTGTGTTTTTAAGGGTGTCTCTGGCAGTGCTAAATCACCTTCATGATTCTAGCTCCTGTTGGGACGGTTGCTTCCCTCTGTAGTTTTGGTTCCCGCCAGAAAGTCCTCTGTTGTAGATCTAGCTCATGCTTTGACCATTTCTCATCTTTGATGACGTTAATTCCACCTTGTTTCTTTCCATTTCCTGCCAAAGACAGTGGCACCCTGCCATTGCTAATTCCTGAATTGACATCAGAATTCACCATCCCATTTGGCTTCTCAGCGCTCTTATCACGTATGCAACAAATTCCTTGTGTTAAACTTCTTTTTGAGACAGAGTGGTTTCTGTTTCCTGGCTGATACACTACTTGTAATAATTACAAAGATAATGACCATGTAAGAACACTGGAAATCTCACTTTAAACTGATCTCTTGACAATGTCATGTCTACTCCTGAGGCCTCTGTCTAGGAATTTTGGTATTTTAACCATCAAAATCACAGGAAAAGGAGGGTCTCCCTGACTCCTTTTGAGGTGTGGGGTACATCAGTAGTTTAACCAAAGGTATTGGGGCAGTTCCTAATGCGTAGTAGGGAGTCACTCACCAAGTGACTTCTGCCCATTAGAGCAGTAACTGGCACTTGATCTTGGATTTTTCTTATTGTCAAATGGATTTTTCCTTCTGCTTCCAGCTTTTTATAGAAATATCATGGGAAAAAATGTAATGTAGCATATTTGCAGGGTGGGGGAGGGGTACATATGTCTCATTTTTTCCTTTACACCTTTTACTCCAAAATAGAATAAAACATTTATTTTAGAGAGTATCAAGATTCATTTTAAACAGAATATCCTCTACAGTTAATCAATAGATAAAGACTCTGGAGAAGTCTTTGCTCCTGCCTGTACGTGCTGAAACTCCTATTTAAAGACTGAGCTGTGCACAGGAGCCAAGAATGCTTTTTGGTTTGGCAGTCTTTATCTGATCTTTGTGAGAGGTTAAAAGCCCAGATATACAATGTGGAAAATTTGAAACTTCTCCTTAATGCAATCATCATTGTATGAAGGAGACTAAAGGAAAAAAAACCAATCTATCCTATACTTTTTTTAAAGTGGCAAAATAAGTCCAAGTTCTTATTAAAATTCATTGTATTTGTTTACCTTTTAATCATGGTTTTGATGTATGGTTTTTATCCAGTGATTAAGAAAATCCTGTATATTGATTTATAATAGTGACAAAAGTCACTTTCAGATTTTCAGGGATTGATTAATCTCTGTAAGATTCTTTGTTTTTCTCCTTCTCTGTTATTTGTTCATTTATATGAACACTAGAAGTGAGACCCCTAGAAGCGAGAGACAAGATAAGGTTAATGAGGTGAAAATTCGAATCAGTTAGTCACCTGTTAGAATGGTTAAAGAAAGACAAGCTTGGGGAAAAGAAGCTGAACTTATTAGAAAAATATAATCATATAATTATTAACAGATTTACTTCAGACCTAGTTAGAATTCTTTGTCCTATTACTGGAGAGGACTACAAAAAGGCTGCAGACACTAGAGAAGGAGCTCTTTATCATTTATATCACAGATAGTGTCCCTTGAGTGTTTCACCGACCTGAGGAAGCCAGTCCCAGATGTGTGGGCATGCTGTTGAGAAGGCTTTATCTATGATGACAGAAATGACAACCCCATACCCCCAAAACAAAATAAACTAAACAAGCCAAACCCTAATGGCATTGAAACTATGTGTTGGGTCTGTTCATCTTAATGACAGCGAGTATTCCAGAGCAATTAAAATGGAGGAACACAGCTTGGGCTCCTATGGGTTTTCCCTGAGACAATTGATATAATTTGAGCATACTGAAAGATGAGAAACCTGTCCTATTTTTGGTGAGTTTGCTTTTGCAAGTACAGTGATGCAAATTTTCTAATGACAGCTTATAATTATGTATCTCACAGTTAAGATAAACACTAGATTATCCACTAAAAATAGAATCTACATTCAACTTTGAGTTAGTAGGGCCCAGCAGGAGCTGTGTTCTGTTGGAGGCAAACTTAAGATGAAAATTATGTTTATATATTTTGAACAGAAGTTTGAGACTTTTTATCCATTTCTTAACATTTTTTTTTCACTCTTTACCAAATGCTCCCTTAGTGTCTCCTATGTGCAGGATGGAAGGGCGCAGTTGGGTTAGAAACAGGTATGTGCCAGGTGCCATATTAAGTCCTGCATTTATATTAATGAACAAGCCCTGGCATCTTCCTTTTTAAGTTTTATTATTTTTTTGTGCATATTTGCCTTTTTCCTAGTCTTTAGCTCTATGAAAACAGGAAGCAAGTCTAACTCGCTGCTCCCTGGTGATTTCCTAGGACCTAGGACAGTGTCTGGAACATTCTTGGTGCTTATTATTTGTGGGAAGAAAGAAAGAAGAGAAAGAAAGAAAGAAAGAAAGAAAGAAAGAAAATAATGACACCATAGTATGATGCATGTGAATAGAAGTGTGGTGAGAGTGTGACAGGCCAGGAGAGGCAAGGGGAACTTTGAGCATTTTCTTAAGCAGAATCTGGAAGCAGAACCACGAGCCCCTTGTTAGAGGCTAACACTCTTATGTTCTTGTGGTGGGAAGTCCCGGAAGAAGAGGGAGGGGCACTCTCACATAATTCGTATTCTGCGTGCTGTGTAAACTAAGGTCTTTCTTACCTTTCTTTCTTTCCTTCTTCCTCCCTCCCTCTCTTTACTTTGTCTCCTTCCTTCCTTCCCTTCCTTTCTCCTTCCCCTCCCTCTTCTCTTCTTTTGCCACCTCCTCCTTCTCCCCCTCCTTCTTTTAGGTGGGCTGAGCAGACAAATCAATTCTCAATCAAAATAACTATGCACTTTTCTTTGGATGTGATTAGTTTTAAGTTACTATAAGTGATTTTCAAATATATAAGCTGATTTGGGGAGCAATACTGCTCTTTCAGAAGAGTTATCTCAGTAATCCTGCCTAATTCATAAAATTGAGTTCGTTGGTTTTCAAAGCTTCTCTGGGATGAAGACAAAACTAACAGTTCAGTTTAAAAGGAGTACTTAAGTTGTAGCCACTGTTTTATTTTCAAGGGATTAGTTGAATACATCAATGACACAACCGATATGGTGTTCTTACCAGTGCAACAATCATGCAGGGTGATCTCTATTTCTTGGTCTTCTCATGTCAGAAAATAAATGCTAAATTCTGACCTTGGAAGATAAGCAATAACATGTGTTTGACACAGCCTGATTGAAGAATGGCATCCAAAAAAAGCCTAGGGTAGCTGGAAACAGCAGGCAAAGTAATAGCAAATGTGTTGTCATAACAAAACAAGCAGGAGGCTTCTTGAGGTAGAGATGATTCTTTCATTGGATGTAAAAGCTGAAAATAGGGGCTGGAACTTATGGATTAAAGGTATCATCCAGCCAGGTATAGAGCCAAGAACTTGTACATATATTAGTTATTTTAATTCTCAGGAAGTAGGTACTGTTACTCCCATTTTATAGAAAACTAAGGTTTTGATGCTTGTTATCTGGGTGGAGAGGACTCTAGTCCATACACAGAAAGGTCCTGCTGTTTCCTGGTCCAGCATTCACGACAGACATCATTCAAGGCATAACTTAATTGCTACACATAGGCTAATTGCTCCTCTCACTTTACAGATGAGGGAACTGAGATGTGAAGACTTTGGTGCTTGTTCCAAATCAAACAGGAAGTTGGTAACAGAGCTAAGTTTAGAATTCAGTTGTCTTGATTCCTAGGGAAGTCAACTTCCCATTGGCCTAACTGCATTTACTTTCTACTATTCCTTCTATACTGTATCATATAAAGAAGAGAGACTAGAGGGACTTAATTTGTTATATGGCAGAACTTAAAATGTATATAATTTGGGGGTTCTGGTTAAGATTACGTAAGACACAAAGTTATCAGTTTGGCAATAGCAAGACAGAAGAGGAATATGAGTGGCAGTAAAATGTACTCAGGGTTATATACTCAGTAAGGTTAAAGTGTGTATTGTGATGAGATTTTGCACCCAGAAGGGAGAGTGTTTTTTTGTCACTAAATAGAGGCTTGGGGTTACAATGAGCCAAAGTCATATCCATGAGATGGGACCAATAACACTGTGCCTACGTTAAGTTGATATGGTGGTCTCCCATCCCGCTTTTAAGCCACGTGCCTCTACTTTGTACAAAAAACTCCAAAGGAGTTGCAAAGTCAGGAACAAAGTTCCCAATGATCCTGTGAAGGAGGATCTTTCACTTGTTTCTCCTGGGAGAGTTAAAAAGCAAAAGAAAACAAAACTCTCAGGTGCCAGTAGTTTTGGAAAATGCTGTCTGAAAGCAGTACATTTATGGCCCTATTTGCAGAATTATGAATTAATGTGTGTTCATAGCCTAAGGCCAAAATACCCCAGTATGTGGAGAAGTTTTTTTTTTTTTTTTGAAAAAAGCTATATACATTTATTACTGTTTTCCAAGTTTTCGTGGTAATTTGCATTCACTGGAGAATTAAATGGATCTGTGACACAAATTTACATTAATTTATTCAGTAAGTAATGGCATGTTTTAGGGGGTTCAAAGTGATCATCATAATGGTGAGCCAACAAATCTGACGATTAGCATTGCAATGAATGCAAAAACACAAGTCACAGGGGATAGAAATGAGAAATGAAGGTGCTCTTCAGAGGTTGTTTCCAAGAACAACTTATATATTTACATGGCACAGGGCAAAACTAGGAATTCTGTGTAGTTTGTGCAAGTGATAGTCGTGTTAAAACTCAGCAAGATCCAAAGATAAGATTTGAGAACTGCCTTTAGAAGCAGCTATTGGGAAAGAAAGCAAAGGAAACTGACTGAATAAAAAAAAAAGCAGTGATTGAAGTTAATACTTTTGAGAGTCCCTCAATAAGAAGAATTACATTTGAAAATCCAATGTGAATCTGTTTCCAAAACATTTAGGGGTATGGCTTTTTGCTCAGAAATGCTTTCTGTAAAAGGACAAATCTCTGTTTCCAAAACGATGCAAAATGCGTTTCAAGTTGTGCTTAAATCTCGGAGTAGAAACAAAATATGCTTGTCATGATTTGCTAACTTATTCATTATTTCTTCTGGGAGGGTTGGGACTTATAATTCCCAATTTATACAATTGTATAGCTTACAATTGTGGTTTCCAACTTTAGCATGCTCGGTAAGAACAAAAAGAGCTAGTGGTGGACTTCACCACAATTTTGATCTGCTAAGTTTAGGGAAAGTCTGTAAAATCTGCATTTCAATAGGACTTCCAAGAAACTCTGATATAGGTGAATAGTTCTATCTTGAAAAAGAGCCTTAGACCAGTTTTCAAGGGTGAGCTCTGAATTTACACCTTTATTTTGGAGTGGCTGGATGAATACAATATATTGTTTGTTTTTTATTACCATAAATCTTACCGAATCCCTGTGTCTGGAAGCACAGGACAAAAAAACAGTTCCTGTCCTTGGGAAAATCCCCCGGTTTTCTCATATTTAAAATAAGAGTTAGACTAAATGCTGTCTAGACTCTTATGTAGTTCTGATCCTTTATATGCATACCTGATGCCTGGCAAATATTTCTTGAAGATTATGACTCATGTGTTGGCCAGTGTGGATAGAATGAGCCAGGAAAAAACAGAAATCAGTCTTTGGGACATTAAATCAATTAAAAAGATTAAATAAGAACCCCCCCCCCCCCCATTTTAGTCCGAGGGAGCTGGAATGGCAATTAGATATACAAACTCTATGCTCAAATGAGAAAAGATTTATCTAGTTTTCTTAAAATGTTTAGGAACTGTCTATATATAATTATCAGAAATTAGATGTATTGAGTGCCAAGCTGCCATCTCTGTGGATGGTTGATGGTTAGTATAATAAGAATCATGTTTACAATATCCTTTAATAATTCTGTCAGCAATGAGTAGACGGAGCAGGCATTATGTGTGTTACAAAAAACTCAGAAGGTTCCCATTTGAGTAGCTATATGTTAAGTGAAAAACCAATTCCTTTGCTTGATGCTGCAGAAATAGTTTTCTTATGAGACAGGGATTATGAGATTAAATCATAGAAATAGTAGGCTCTTCAAATAATAACACTGAAAAAACTCTATATTAGAAAATCATGACTTACATTTTTCTGCTGTGTATTTTACAGATGGCCACACATAAGTTTGTAAAAATTTGGTTGGTGGAGAGTTGATTCTAGCCACAGACGCATATTTACTCCATATTTCCTTAAAACAACTACAGGTAGCAATAAAAAATGGCCATCTTTATGATGATTTTATATAACAACAGCATGTTATATAATACTGATACCTAATATTAAAAAAGAAATTACTGCTTATTGGGGCACCTGGGTGGCCCAGGTGGTTGAGCGTCTGACTCTTGATTTTGGTTCAGGCCATGATCCTGGGGTCATGGGATTGAGCTGTGCTGAGCCCGGAGCCTGCTTGAGATTCTCTCTCCCTGCCCCACCCCTCTCCCCTCTCAAAAATTGCTGCTTGTTAAAAACCATTTGAGGGGCGCCTGGGTGGCTCAGTCGGTTAAGCGGCCGTCTTCGGCTCAGGTCATGATCTCGCGGTCCATGAGTTCGAGCCCCACGTCGGGCTCTGTGCTGACAGCTCAGAGCCCGGAGCCTGTTTCGGATTCTGTGTCTCCCTCTCTCTGACCCTCCCCCGTTCATGCTCTCTCTCTGTCTCAAAAATAAACGTTAAAAAAAAAATTAAAAAAAAAAAAAACATTTGAAAATAGCCATAGCAAAAGTTAGGAATATAAGGCTCATGCATTCATTCAGTCACGACATTCACCATGTGCCACCAAGTGCTATATGCTACTTAAGATGGGCCGCCTGGGGCGGAGGAAAGCCAAACAAAGTAACTTTCGGTTCTCATGGGGGTTAAATTTTAAGGGATTAGAGAGACAAAAAGCAAATAAGTAAAGAAATATGTAACCCACACCTTGAGAAAGAGCCTTAGACTAGTTTTCAAGTGTGAGCCCTTGAATGCTAAGGAGAAAATAAAATAGAGCAAGGAACAAAGAGTGATGGGGAATTTTATACGAATTTGTCAAGGAAGCTATTCTGATAAGGTGACAACTGAGCAGAGACCTGAGTGAAGTGAGGAATGTGCCAGAAAAACACTGGGGAAAGAGATGGACCTAGGGGTATTTGCTAAGTGAAATACATCAGTCAGAGAAAGGCAAACACCGTAAGATTTCACTTATGTGCAGAATCTAAAAAATAAAACAAATGAACAAACAAAGCAGGAACAGACCTATGAACACAGAGAACTAACTTCTGGTTGCCAGAGGGGAGGGGGGTAAGAGGGATGATTGAAATGGGTGAAGGGGAGTGGGAGCTATAGGCTTCCAGTTTTGGAATAAGTCACGGGAATGACAGGTACAGCACAGGGAATACAGTCAGTCAGTGGTGTTGTAATAACGTTGTACGGTGACAGATGGTAGCTACAGTTGTGGAGAGCACAGCACAATGTGTAGACTTGTCCACTCACTATGTCACATACCTGAAACTAATGTAAGACTGTGTTAACTATACTTCAGTTAACAAAAATTAAAAACAAACAAACAAAAAAAACATTGGGGAAAGATTTCTAGGCAGAGATAACAACAACCAGAATGTCTGATGAGACATTCTAAAAAGTCCAACATGAACTTGAAAAACCTAGGCTTTTTCATAAATATTGGAGGCTCTCCTGTAACTGAAGTTCTCCCTTTTCTACTAAGCTTCTTTTACTGCTCAAACCCTAGTGACCTCCTGCTCCCCTCCTCCCCCGACTTCTACAGAATTTAACTGGCGCCTAAATGCTGTTTTGTTTTGTTTTGGTGGTGGGGTGAATCTCATTTCCTCAACTGGATTGCAAACTTAAGAACAAGGATCGTACTTCATGCTATTTCTTCCACTAACTCCCCATCTCTACTCTATATGCCCGGTGTTGAACATATTTTGGAGTCTTAATATGATATTTGATTAATCAAAAATGTATATGCAAAATTTTTTGCAATTTTAAGTTTGTAATGAGAAATGTTTCCTTGTCCAGATTCTCTGGGTGTGGTATGGAATCACTATCAGGATTAATAATAATGACTATTATTTCAACTTGCAATCGTACGCACTCACCCCGACATATACAAAAGCTTACTTAAAAGGAGAAAAACAACAAATGAGGAGATATATTAAAAGGCTTTATTCACAATAGAGAAATTTTACAAATATAGTTTTTAAAAATTATGTGTCAATCTATTATGTTTCCCATAACATTAGAGATTTATATAAAGTTGGATATGGCAGAATAGACTTATGTACAAATTAAAAACAATCAATGAAAAGAATGGGTACTACATATGAAGGAGTCATGACAAACATCTTCGAGTTCTGTAAATTTCCATACAACTTATATGTGTAATATTAATTGTGCACAGTATACCAAAAACATATGCAGAAACACAAAATTAAGTGCTATTTTAATTATTCACCTTTCAGGATGTGAATACATATGTAAACTTAACTGCACAGTTTTGCTGAAAATGAGAGTGTCTACCTAAGGACTTAAGTTGTTTAAAATAATTAACACAAAGTACAACTTTAAATTACATCACCATAATAATCATCTCTCATCTTGTTTACGTTTTTGGTGTTTTGGGGACTTAACGTTAAAAAATCCAAGTTTTGGAATTGAAAAACTTTGTTCTTGCCATTGGCAGAGCAAAAGGTAGTACAATCATCTTGCCTATTTATATCAGGATACAAAAGGTACATTATAGTGCAGAGTGTACACATGACCTGATTTTAATATCCTCTCTGCTGCAGAAATGCAGATCACCTTTGTGCTCTTACAAATCAAACTGAAAATCAAAGAAAATAAATTAATTTAAGTTGCTAGTCCTAGGACATTCACGTGAGAATTATCATCTAAATACATATGGCCCAATTTTTGCAATAATCTTTCACACTTTGCTTTTAGGTCCTGGGAAGAAAGGACTCTCAGCTATCTATTCATTTCATAAGGTGAGCTGAAGATATGAGTGGAAGGAATTATTCTGGGTCACAGGAACTCATTAACATGGCAATAATGATGTACTAAAGGATCTTTTTCATTTACTAACTTTATTAATTTACTCTTTGACATAAACCAATGTACAGTACTGAAAAAAGAGCAGGTCACACAGGTGGTCCTTTCAGACAAAGGAAATCTTGAAACACTTTCAAAAGCTGAAACAGCTAAAACAATGGAGTCTACTGAGAGCCAATAAAATAATTAAAAAACAGTATGTTGAACCATACGAAATTGCTGATATAGGATAGTTTTTAAACTACAAGTGCAGCAATTTCATATGGTTCAGCCTAATTCATGAGGTTGCACTGACCTATCTGACCCCTCCAGGTTGAAAATGCAGGTGCTCAGAGTCTCTGTTCCTCAGTAAATACATCATCATTATTAGCCCTTTCATGGGAAATATGACATGGGGTGCCACCAAATTTATTCTTGGGAAAGCCACTCATATCTCAAAATAATGCTTGTTCTTAAAGAAGAATCATATCATTATTTTGATCTGCGATAGGACTGTGGGGAATTAGGAATGTCCATTCCTATATATTGCTTTTAAGCTGGGATCTCTATGTTGAATTTGACCACACAAAATGTACTATATTCTTATTTGGCCTAAAAGTTTATTAGATTTTCTTCAATTGACCAAGAATAGATAGATACATTAGCAGAGCTCCTTTCAGAGTTAAATTCTGCTTCCGTAAACTGAAATGAAATAACTTACTACATTTGAGAAAGGGTCTTTTTCAAATCTGAAAAATCTGAGCCAAATGTAATGCTTTTTTTTTTTGATAACAAGAAAAAAAACCCTTAAAGATGAAATACAAACTAAAAACCATGTGAAATATCCTTTTTTAGAGAGACTCAATTTCTTCATATACTCAGTTAAAAGCAAAAACTAATGCACTAAAAGTTATATTGTTTCCTTTAAAAAAATATAATTCCGTAATAACAGAGCTCTGCAAAACCTGAACGATCAACCCATTGTGTGGTAGGGAATGGGAGAAATTAACCAGGGCATGATCCAGAAATGACACAGGACATTTAAAGTAAAATTTGAGAACTAATTCACAAATTAGGAAACACTAATATAATTAACTAACAAAAATATACCATGGTTCCAATGAAATGAGGTCAACATGAGATGATCCTTTTGGGATGACATTCTAATTTGAATTACAATGTGAGTGAAGTATTTTAGAAGACATTCTATCAAATAATGATAGACCCGCATAAAGAAGCTGTCTGTCACAGTTGTAAGATCTGTCTCTGGTGGATAGACAAACCAGATTAACATAAAATTGAAAAGGAAAAAGCTTTTTTAATATTTAATTTATTATTATGGCTTTTTGCAACATGGCAAAACATTACAGCTTAAAGCAGACATCATCTCCTCATAGAGGAGGAAAAAGTTTTGCAGTCAAATCAAAATTATAATTAAGAGGTCACTGGTATACCATTCTATTCAGTTTAATAAAAATGATACACCTTCATGAACTCCAGATTACTTAAAAAAATGTAAAAACCTATGATCCACTGACTGAATAATAAAGGATAGGATAAGGAATTTAGGTCCATCTATGCTTCTGATAATAAACCTAAAAGACTGCAAAACAATTTCAGAACTTAGGATAATCACAGACCTATTGATAAAAATTCATCATGTGCCTGAATACCAGAAAAGGAATCATTAAGGTATGCAGTGAAGGGAATGGAGCAGAGTAAAATACGAAATGTCTTTTTATTTTTCATTGACTTCAACTTCCTTTTTATTTGTAGAGAGTACAGGGAGAAGATGTGCCTCGGTATTGAAGATCCAGTGTTCCAGTGGAAGTAGATCGTCATCAGAAAATATTAAGTACAAATACCTGGAGGGAGAAACGTGAGCATATGAGACCCGAGAGACCGTGTCGGGCAGGGAAAGCAGAAACACACAGCAAAAACCACATCAATGTCTCCATTCATCTTACGGAGAATCACGGACAACAGTCAAGCACTGCAAAACCCTGAGGCAATGCCGTCACTAATGTGGAACAGAGAAGCTGCTTTGTGTTTGGGTAGTAGTGTGTGAAAACCCACAAAGCAATTCCAAGTCATCAAACTTAGGTGACGACTGGAGACACGCCTGCAATTATTGCCAGGCATGTAAGGACGGCATTCGGAAGCGGTCGTACTTGCTATTATTTGAACGTGTTCATGATGAAGACATCGCCAAAGAAGATCTGACCAGGTACCTCTGCCACATACGTTTAGAACACATTTTACTTACTTTAGTGTCTCTGCCAGGAAGAAACTCTGTTGCACATCGTCATAACTCTCATGTCTGAGGTAAACATCTCTTAGGCCTGAATAGCCTCCATTCACTCTGCAGTGATTTTCCAGGGCCTACATTACAAGGAAGAGGGAAAAAGATGGTCACATTTCAATAAATTGCCACCAATTTTTATTGTGAAATTGCCAAATTCAATAAAATAAGGATTCAAGTTGAATGATGCATTGGAAGAGTTTCAGGTGATAATTTAAAAGGCCACAAAATGTAAATGCATATAAAGTATGAAAAGTTAAAGGGCACATGGACAATACATCTCACCTAATTTGAAACACTTCTACATTTAACTTTGAGACAATTTTGAGTGATTTTTGTGAGTTTCGTTCCCGACCACTACAATAAGTGAATATTGCGATTAAGTGAATCAAGTGAATTTCTTGATTTCCCAGTGCATATAAAAGTTATATTTACCCAAAATCTATTAAGTGTGCAGTAGCATTATGTCTAAAAACAGCGTACGCACCTTAATTAAAAAAATACTCTGTTGCTAAAAAATGCTAAACCTCATCTGAGTGTTCAGTGGGTTGTACTGTTTTTGCTGGTGGAGGGTCTTGCCTTCATGTGGATGGCTGCTGACTGATCAGGCTGGTGGTTGATGAAGGCTGGGGTGGCCGTGGCAAATGCTTAGAGTAAGACAACAATGAAGACTGCCACATCACTTGACAGTTTCTTTCGCAAATGATTTCTCTGCAGCACGCAATGCTGTTTGACAGCATTTTACCCACAGCGGAACTTCTTTCAAAATTGGAGTCAGTCCCCTGCCACTGCTCTATCAAACACGTTTATGTCATATTCTAAATCCTTCGTGGTCATTTCAACAATCTTCACCAGGAGTAGATTCTATCTCAAGAAGCTACTTTCTTTGCACATCCATAAAGAGCAACTCCTCATCTGTTCAAGTTTTATCGTGAAATTTGGCAATTTGGTCACATCTTCAGGCTCCACTTTCAATTCCAGTTCTCTTGATACTTCTATCACAAGTGCAGTTAGTTCTTCCAATGAAGTCTTGAACTCTTCAAAGTCATCCATGAGGGCCGGAACCAACTTCTTTCAAATTCCTATTAATGTTGATATTTTGACCTCTTCCATAAATGACGAATGTTCTTAATGGCATCTAGAATGGTGAATCTTTTCCAGAAGGTTTTCAATTTAGTTTGCCCAGATCCAGAGGAATCACTGTCTATGGCAGCTATGAAATTATGAAATGTATTTCTTAAATGCTTAAAGTCAAAATGTTCCTTGATCCACGACCCGCAGAATGGATGCTGTGTTAGCAGGCATGAAAACATTAATCTCATTGTCTTCCTTTTAGCTCTTGGGCTACCAGGTACACTGTCAATAAGCAGTAATATTTTGATAGGAATCTTTTTTTTCTGAGCAGTAGGTCTCAACAATGGGCTTGAAATATTCAGTAGACCATTCTGTAAACAGATGAGCTATTATCCAGGCTTTGTTGTTCCATTTTAGAGCGGCAGAGTAGATTTAGCCTAATTCTTAAGGGCCCTAGGATTTTTGAAATGATAAGTGAGCACTGGCTTCAATTTCAAGTTACCAGTTGCATTAGCCCCTAACAAAAGAGTCAGCCTGTCCTTTGAAGTTTTGAAGCCAGGCTTCTTCTCCTCTCCAGCTATGAAAGTCTTAGTAGGCATCTTCTTTCAATAGAAGGCTGTTTCATCCACATTAAAAATCTGTTGTGTAGTGTAGTCACCTTCATTAATGATCTGGGCTGGATCTGCTGGAGAACTTGCTGCAGTTTCTACATCAGCACCCGCTGCCTCACCTTGTCCTTTGATGTTATGGAGATAGCTTCTTTCCTTAAATCTCATGAACCAACCTCTGCCAGCTCCCATCCCTTCTTCTGCAGATTCCTCACCTCTCTCAGCCTTCACATAATTGAGGAGAGTTAGGACCTTGCTCTGGATTAGGCTTTGGCTTAAGGGAATGTTGTGGCTGGTTTGATCTTCTATCCAGACCACTAAACTTTCTCCCTATTAGCGTTGCACTGTCTTATCATCCATGTGTTCACTGAAGTAGCACTTTTAATTTCCTTCAAGAACTTTTCCTTTGCACTCACAATGTGGCTGTTTGGCACGAGAAGCCTTCCTCATTAAACCTAATCATTTCTAGCTTTTGATTTAAATGGAAAGATATGTGACTCTTCCTTTCATCTGAACACTTAGAGTCCTTTATAGGGCTATTAATTGGCCTAATTCCAGTATTGTCATATCTCAGGAAAGAGGGAGGCCCCAGGAGGGGGAGAGAGTTGGGGGATGGCTAGTTGGTGGAGCAATCAGAACACGTAACATTTATCGATAAAGTTCTGTCTTATAAGGGCGCAGTTTGTAGCATGCGAAAACAATTACAACAATAACATCAAAGATCACTGATTACACATTCACCAAAATAAATGTAACAATGAAAAAGTTGTAAATATTGTGAGAATTACAAAAATGTGACACAGAGACATAAAGCAAGCAGCAAATATTGTTGGAAAAATGGCACCAATTAGACTTGGTTGACACAGGTAGCCACAAACCTTCAATTTGTAAAAAAACAAAAACAAAAACAAAAACACAATATCCACACAGCACAATAAAGCAATGCACAATAAAATGAGGTACGCTTTTAGTTGTACTTGGTCCCTATGCCTAATTTTCTCTGGCTCTTATAGAAAAAGTTTGCTGACCCCTGATCTAGAGAGACTGTTAATGTCAATTGGGATTATAAACCCAGAAACTTAGAACATATACTGGACCAAAAACAGCTGCTACTACACTCAGAACATCTTATTTTATAAAAACTGATTGCGGAGTACTAATTAGTGACATTGGTAACAGATATAAAAGAAGAAAATGCAAAGCAGTGAAAAAATGTGGCTGGTATCTACTTCTAAAAAAAGTGGGTTTTTGTTGTTGTTGTTGTTTTTGTTTTTGTTTTGCTCTGGGATGGAAGAAAATAGGATGAGCCCATTTCTTAACTGTCTAGAGAGAAATGATGCTACATTTCTGAAGTTCTCTGACTATAACGAGTATTTGGAAAAGAGATGGGTTGGGCAGTGTGGAAATGAAAATTTAGGTAACAACCTAACACAATTTGCAGGCTACATGAATAAAGAAAATACTTCATGATTTGGTACTTTTTAAAAGCCACTGGGAAAATAAGATCAACTTAAAAAAATGCTTTGATTATATTCTCTGTTGCAGACAAACAAACCAAGCAGGGAAAGCCTGCGGAAAGGAACTTTCAGGTCCTAATATTTTTTTCCTTCCTTCCTTTTTTGACAGAAGTTCTCTTTGATTAAAAAGTCAAATACCAGATACACTGGAGTAGACCAGAGATTATTTGTAAAAAAGAAAAAAAAAACAGGATTTGCAAGAAATGGACAAGCTTGTTATAGAACATAATTAAACCCTACTTCCAGACATTTCCTAAAAAAGATTTTAACAATGAAACTTTTTTCCCCCCTTGAAGTTCTTTGGTGATAAGCTAATGAGAGGACCAGGCATGATCAACTGCCACTCCTCTCTCCCATGGAAATTTCTGTTAAGTTCCCTCTTTCATTATAGGAAAAGAGTCGTTCTGTGGGGTAGACAATGCCCAATCTTTTTTCTTCTTTTCAGTTCACCCCCATTCTTCTTCTCTCTCTGTCCTAATGTAGTGAGCCATAGTGGTCCAGAACACATTCTAAAATCTTAGAAGAGGGGGCTAAATCCCAGCCCTAGACTCCCTGTGACCTCAGACGTTTCTGGACCTAGGCAGTGTCCGTTTGCTCAACATGGGGCTGTCATGAGAATAAAACAAGATGAAGACACGCTTACCATAGTGACAGGGACCTTTCAGAGGCTTTTGGCAAATTAAAGAGAAAATAAAGGGAACTGCCACAGGCTTTTTTTTTTTTTTTTTAACTTTCAAAAAATGAAAAACCTTCCTGTCAAGTCTAAACTTTGAAACTTTAGGAATATGGAGCCTCCTGGGCACCCATAACAGGCCCTGGTTTCACAGTAACTCAACAGTGGAAGCAGTCACGTATTTATGCTGCACAGTCTGATTAGAACATCATTTTACTACAATCTGTTCTTGGGACTCTCAGCCTCTAGGCATAGGGGTCACCTCGATTTTATGTAAATGCTTACATTATTAGTGACCATATGTGGCTGGGATGTGCTAATAGCAGAGAATAGAAAATAGGAAAATGTTTACAGTTACTGGAAGTCTAAACAAAGGATGAAGTACAACCCAGACACCAAGTAACTGTACCTTTTTAGGGGTAAGAAAGGTAAGAGAATAGGGAGCAGCATGAGTTAAAATCCTAAGTCAGAAAGATAAAGAAAAGCATTCTCTTATCTTTAGGTTAAACAGGTTAGATAAACAGCTGATCCGTGGAGATTTCCTAGAGTGGATCCCAGGCAACAATGCTAATAATAAACCTGAATGGTTGAGTTTGGAACCTAGCAAAACAGACATATCAAAGAGTCTGGAAACAGGGTTCCAGCCTGAGAAAGGACAAGAAGGGACTGAGAAGACAATATGGAAAAGGTCAGACTTAGGAGACCAGAAAAAGATGTCTGTGCGTAAAAAGAAGAAATATAAAATCCCTATATAAGGCTTATCTGCTATGGGACCAGAGAAGACCTCATATAATTTATACATACCTATAATTATAGATGTTGTCAAATCTATATTTACCAACACATATGTGAATGTATATGTATAATTTGTAGTAGACCTTTATCAGAATATTATACCTACTTAATTGGGAGGAATTGAATAAAGTTTTCATGACATTATTGAGAAAAAGCAAAAGAACTATCAGGTAAATGTTATTTCTGCTACGTAGATTCACAAATGCATGAATATCTGGTATTAATGGATTGTTGGTAATTTACGGAGAAGCTTCTAGTGCTGTATGCTGGATTATATAATCTCATATCTTGTTCGACATTATTATTGTGTTTGGCATTACCATTCAGGAATTTGGTTAAGACATGGAAAGCAGGTTTACTGAGTGTATCAGTGAAAGAAGGCTGGAAAGGGAGAATTTCATTAGAAGACAGCAGGGCTGACAAATACTTTACAAATAGCAAGTATGGGTGAAAACAGATATGGAACAAAAGAACCGTCACAACAGTGGCTATGTAGTAGCTAACACCATTTGACCACAATTTCAGTGTAAGCCAGGAATTTTACAATCTACTAAAAGAACAAGGTGGACCATAGGCTGTGGGAAGTGATACTCAGAAGAGAGGTTATTGATTCGCACAGCTCAGCCCTGAAAGACCGCACATGTCATGAGGACGCAAATGGAGGGAAGTGTTGGGTGGGGAAGGAACAGGTGGCAGAACATGCTGTTTTCAGATAAATGAGGAGCTAAAATGTAGAAGAGAGAAGGGATTTTTCCTCAGGACCCCCAGAACACAAAACACTGTAAATTCTGCTTTCAAAAAGTAACTTTCTAACACTTTCAGACATTAAAAAATTGGAATGAATTACTTTATTAGTACCATATTCCTTTTGCTACAAAGTCCTTGGATTGATGAGGAATATCCATTTGGCAAAGACGAAGACAAGTCCTTTCTTTGAGTGGAAGGCTAGATAGACTAGGTTATTTTGAAGGTATACTCCTATGTTTTAGTTTGGCTTCCCCTAAAAACAGAGCATGAGACAGGGTTGGATGCAAGAAGTTTTTAGGTGATGAATGGGAAAAGTGAACGGAGCAAGGGAGAATAGCCAGTGAAATATGTTGACTAGGTTACAGCTGTGGGCTGCAAGGGCTCCGTCCCACTGGAAACCATCTGAGGAACCGTGCAGAAGGAATCTCAGAGTTATTCTTCAAAGAGGGAAGACTGACATAGTTGTCCATCAACTCTGAAGCCTTACTGCTTCAGAGTTGTCCCTGGAGACTTTAACTCTCCCGCTTCCCAGACCACAGCCTGGGAGGAAGCCCAGAGTCAGAGCAGCTGAGAAACACCAGGGAGCCCACAGCGACACTGCCCACTGCAGCTGCAGCTGAAACAAAGGAGGGCTGGGGGGTATGACACAAGGGAAAAAAGTACCGCCACACCATCTAAGTCTACGATTTGTGCTTTACAAAAGGCAAGTGTCCCAGCACTCCTCTGTCCCCACTACACCTCAAGTTCTAGCAGAAGCACTAGTGGCAAAAAACAAGGGTGGGGTTGGGGGTACATCTGTTTTGTGGCACAGGGAAGTGATCTTTATTTTTTTTATTAAAAACATTTTTTTAATGTTTACTTTTGAGAGAGAGAGAGAGAGAGCATGCGCGCGCGTGCAAGTTGGGGAGGGGCAGAGAGAGGAGACACAGAATCCCAAGCAGGCTCCAGGCTCTGAGCTGTCAGCACAGAGCCTGACGCGGGGCTTAAACCCACAAACTGTGAGATCATGACCTGAGCCGAAGCTGGACACTTAACCAACTGAACCACCCAGGAGTCCTGGCACAGGGAAACAATCTTACATCATACGCTATGCTAAAATTTGACAACACACAAAAATCCTAACATCTGAAACCAATTTATTACCCCACAAACACACACACGCCCCTGAAGAACCAAGCAAACCAAAGCTCTTCGACCACATGACAATAGTGGTTTACTTATTTCTGTTTTTATATCAGTCCCTGGCCATATGCTTTTCACACTTTGCCATCTCTAAAATTGGCATGTCATAATTTAATTGGTAGTGTTGTATTCTCTTAGTGGTACATAAAATCACACTGTTATCAAATACCCTTATCAATTAGGGTGTTTTACATTTAATGAGATATATCCATTTAAACTGATATTCACAAGGTGACTCTTAGCCTTAATTCTTTTGCTGGAGTGTTGAAAACCAAAATCATTTCCTATCACCAAAGTTTACATGAACCTCCATTTTTATACAGTTTTTCAGAGGGAAAACAACACACATTTAAAGAAACTGGAACTACTACTGGCTAAACATTAACGAGAAAACTTTGCAAGAAAAAAAAAAGAAAAAAAGGGACCTAAAGAATCGTTATTACTTAAAATGATTAATGACCAGTGATAAGACATATTCTACACGGAATGGGTAAAAAGCAATATTCATCAATGGCTTCCTAAGATATTAGTTAATGATTTACACAAAGGCAATATATTCATTTTAGATTTCCTGAGAGAAGTTCTTTTATTTTTTTAAAGTCTGTTTGTTTGTTATATATAGAGAAAGAGAATGGGAGAGAGGCAGAGAGAGAGAGAGAGAGAGAGAGAGAGAGAATCCCAAGCAGGCACCCTGTTGTCAGCACAGAGCCCAACAGGGGGCTTGATCTCATAAACCGTGAGGTCATGACCTGACTCAAAATCAAGAGTTAAGCACTTACCCGACTGAGCCACCCAGGTGCCCTGACAGAAGTTATTTCTAATGGTCAGTTTTTAAAGACAGCTAACTTTGTAACAGAGTGTTAAAGAGTAAGTGAGTGTAATTCAAGCTTTGGCTTGCTCTTATTGCCTGGGTGCCCCATCACAACTCCTTCCAGAATAACAGCTCTTAAAATTAGACACCATTTGATGCATGTTCTGGAGGCAACGTCCGTGGGCACCAGCACACAGTGTTCACCAGATTAGTTTAGGAAGATGATATGCCATATTCGTCAGGAGAGACCCAAGGGGTGACAAAGACAATTAAAACAGTGTATTGGACAGATGGAAAGTCTATATAAGCCTGAGATCAGTGAATGAATACTATTGCACAAAGTAGTTCTATAGGTTCTTTCTAAAAGTTAGATCTAAGTAGTTAATTTATTCTGTGAAAGAATTTCAATCTAAAATGGAACTGGAAGGTAGAAAATGGAAAATCTTATGCATGTGCCCTCGGGAAAACAAAACTTGAGGACAGAGAGACTGATTTCCTACATATGCTGGATTTATA
The DNA here is from genome assembly GCF_007474595.2 of Lynx canadensis. Lineage (NCBI taxonomy): Eukaryota > Metazoa > Chordata > Mammalia > Carnivora > Felidae > Lynx > Lynx canadensis. The sequence goes on from NC_044307.1 coordinate 108,139,775, forward strand.
GAAAACTGATAATATTGGAATGACAGGGAGTTGGTCAGGGGGTGCCTTATATCAACTTTGGGAAGTTTTACTTATGGTTTTCAGAGGAATGAACAAGAAATGACACAGACCTGGCTGGTCTCACAGAAGAGCTCCATTGAGCTGTATTTGTAGGACTGGACTGGTTTTGTCTGCTCAGGGAATTTTCAAAGCTGGTCTCCATTTGTTTTTTGCTTGAATAGACTCGAACTGAATTCTTTCTTCTTTACATTCCCTGTCCATAAATACAGCCTACTTCAAACCCTCAACTGACTCACCTGTAGCTTGCTACATTCTGTGTGTCCTGAATTGCAATTCCTCTGCTCTTCTGGAATCAACTTTTTTTTTTAAATATAATTTTGAGTTTGCCTCAATTTACCTCTTTATTTAGGTTGGAACTCTAAGTACAAGCATATATTTTCATTTCAATGCCCAAAGACTAACAACAACAACAACAACAACAACAACAGCAAACCACAGAGTGGCTTCTTTAAACAGACAACAGGCAGGGGTGATTTTCCCCAAGTTGTCAACAAGTCCTTGTGGAATTAAATGATCATCATTTCTATGGCTGTGGGAACTTAATTTCATAATATGCCTTTCTACATACTTCCTTCAATCTCACAATTCGTATATTAATATCATTGTCACATGAAGCAAAGCCAGGGATATAGGATGACAACTGACAACACTCATTCCTAAGTTGGGAAAAAGTCTGATTAAAGCTTTCAAAACCATAGGAAAGTTGATATACTAGATTGATAGAAATCATTGAACATTTTTCCTGAGACATTTATGAACAAGAAATGTCAGCAGATCAAAATATCACCTCTACCGCTTCCCAGGCCCATTTCCTGTACTTTGGATCATGAGTCAGTCGCCACATGTACATGTAAGTCTCAACAACCTCTGGCCGCAGGATGTAGTATTTTTCATTTTGCCTTGTAGCAATGGCTTCAACACCACCATCGAATCTGAAAGCTTCTGGTCCCAGCTTCATAACTAAAGAGTATGCACGGTGACAAGGGTTATTGCCTTGGACACTGCTTAGTTCTATAACAAATGAAACTAGAAAGTACTTTACAACATTCAAGAGATATGCCAAAACAATCATTTTAAGAAATGGTTATACCATAAGAGACTCTTAAGGACTGAGAACAAATTAAGGGTAGGTGGGGGTGGGGGAGAGGGGAAAGTGGGTGATGGGCAGGAGGGAGGGCACTTATTGGGATGAGCACTAGGTGTTGTATGGAAACCAATTTGACAATAAATTATATTTAAAAAAAAGAAAAATAGAAATGGTTATAAACATCACATAATAAATAATGTTCAAAATAATGTCTCCACTTTGAGAATATAGTCATCTAAGAGTCCTTTTTAGAAAAAGGCAATGATCTTTTATTTTCTTTCATTTAACCATCATTTACTGAGTGCCCCCCAGGTAAATACAAGGCACTGCAACACCCCTTATTAGTTAGCTGGAAAACTAATTCTAAGTCATTATGTCATAAATTATGTTAATCTTTGTGCTTCAAACTCCTATTTCATAAGAAGGGACCCAGACTCTATTTCATAGAGACACTGAGAAGATAATGGTTTATAAAATACTAAATTTCTTTTGCACTTGGGATAGAGAGTCTTACCCAATGTAATTTGCTTAAAGCAGGGTCAATAAATGAGACTGGCTTAACCCTTTACGGCCTCCAATTTTGTTCCTTAGTAAACTAAGAGTAGATATTTTTATGTAGAAAGCAGTACTTCCTAAAGTAAAAAATATAAATTCCTTTAAAATATTAATCATGAGCTTCCTATTTCATGAGGCACAGTGGATATTCTTTTGATGGCAGCAATGTCAATGTTCCTTAGGAATGAAATAAAAGCATGTGGGAATAGATAGAAAATGAAGAGTAACATGTACTCACATGTGCGATTGTAAGATTCATAACAGGTCCGGGCAATTTCAGCCCCGAGTTGAAGGTAGTGTTGGGTCAGGCCTGTGGGAGCATCGTCCGCCCCGAGTGCAAACATGCCTCCAGCAAAGCAGGTCAGGTGGCCCATCTTGTGTTCCAGCAGGCCCCCTTTCCACTCCGCGATGTAAGTCAGTCCCCTACTAGACTTGCGGATCAAGTGAGTCTCAATTGCCTGAAAATAATAATTATTTTCAACATTTTTAAATCTCCTCTCAAATTTATACTAAAAACACTCTCAAGACTAAGAGAGAAAAAGGATATAACCTCACTCACTGTTTGAGTTTGTTATAAATCTGATTCAACCTGAAATTTTATGCTCTTGCTTTCTGTATCTTCTTCTAGTATATGCCTTATTAGTTTGCTTAGTTAGAATTATCACTGTTGGGCCAGTCCAGTTGGTTTTGCCTGAGTCCATGATCAAACACTTTTAGTCCTCATACAACAAAAATGGTCTGCTTCTCAATGATAGGCCACTGGTGTAGACGTAATGCTTAATGCATTTCCATTTTCACAATGAAGAAACAGCACAAAGCACAGGCCCTACTGTGGATGAAGAACAGAGCGTATCTGTATATAAAATCAGGCTGGTGGTATTACCCTTCCTTTTGCTCTCTTAGGCTCAGAGAGTGGCAAAACTGAGTGGGAAAGATGTGCTGTTCTTGAATCAGTTTGCTTGGCCTCAAAATTCCAGCTCTGACATTTACTATCTGTGAATTTGGTGGGTAATTTGCTTACTGTATCCCCAAATCTCAGTATCCTTATCCATAAAAGGAGAATAAGTAGTATTTACTGAGAAAATTCAGCAACATTTAGTTTATGAAGCAGTCAGTACTGTCTCTAGCACTTGATAAAGTTCATTTATCATCCTCATTCACATCTCCATTGTGGTAACATTTGAATTAAATTCCTCCCTAATAATTCTATTAAAAAGCACATTCGTGTACAATGGAAAACAAAAAAGACACATGAAAAAATGCTCATCATCACTTACCATCAAGTAAATGCCAATGAAAACCATGATGAGATATCACCTCACACCTGTCAGAATGGCTAAGCTCAACAACACAAGAAACAACAGGTGTTGGTGAGGATGTGGAGAAAAAGGAACACTCACACACTGTTGGTGGGAATGCAAACTGGGGCAGCTGCGATGGAAAATAGTATGAGGTTTCTCAGGTAATAATGGAACTATCATACGATCCAGCAATCACACTACTAGGTATTTATCCAAAGAATACAAGAACACTGATTCAAAGGGATACATGCACCCCTATGTTTATAGAAGCATTATTTACAATAGCCAAGATATGGAAGCAGCCCAAGTGTCCATCGATTGGTGAATGGATAAAGAAGATGTGGCAATAATAAAATATTATTTAGCCACAAAAACAAATGAAATCTTGCCATTTGCAATGACATGGATGGAGCTAGACAGTATAATGCTAAGTGAAATAAGTCAGTCAGGGAAAGACAAATACCAGATGATATAACTCATATGTGGAATTTAAGAAACAAAATAAATACAGGGAAAAATAGACAAATCATGAAACAAAGTCTTAATTATAGAGAACAAACTGATGGTTACCAGAGGGGAGGGATGGTTACCAGAAGGGGGAGATGGGTGAAATAGGTGATGGGGATGGAGGGCACTTATTGTGAAGAGCACAAGGCGATATATGGAAGTGTTGAATTATTATAATGTACACCTTAAACAAATATAACACTGTGTGTTAACTAACTGGAATTAAAATAAAAACTTAAGAAAAGGAATAAAGATCTGTAAATTGGGGGGAAATGATGTTTACAAATATGATCTGTAAAATATCTCTTATTTCTGCTGCAGGATTGTTGATATTCTTTTCAAATAGATAAGCCTTTCAAATAAGCCTTATATTCTAAAAAGCAAAAATGAAATATAACTGTTTGAAATCACTAACTTCCAACTACTGTAACAGGAAATGTGTTTTTTTCCCCCTTTCAATTACTTCATAGAAGAAAAAGAGCTAAGACTACGTCTATACCTGTTACACTATTATAAAAAAAAAAAAGAGTTTTTTAGGAAGCACATTTGGGAACAGTACACACAGATGAAACTGAGATTGAGAAGAATGAATGAAAGTGAATATACAGACAGATAAAACCTTTCCTATTTTTATTGGAAATAAATACATGAAACCAAGATGGTAAGAAATAAATGAACATAGTACTGTGCTCATTAACTGTGGTTAGCTAGTTTTATTGATGGTCTAGTTATATTAACATTCATTCTTATTCATGCAACTGAACATCATAACTATTTACACTTCTTATAGCACAAATTACAGTAAAGGTCTTAAAGCAGATATTTGTTCATCACCCAAGAAATTATTCTTTCTACATGGCAAAAGTTATAGCTTTGGATCATGGATTAGTGAAACATTATTACCCTGTTACAGATCCTGAATAAAGTACTATATTCTTTCTTTTGGCATGGTTCTGACCAAGCTGCTACCTCTTAAATAAACTACAATGAAGTTCCAAGACTTTTGAAGCAATGTTTGTGTGACAGTGGGAAAATGTAAATAAATATAAAAGAGGAAAAAACAGTCTTTAGTGGCTCTAAAAAAAAAAGTGTCAAATCTACAGAGAATTGCTTAGGAAAAAAGAATATTACATATGTTGTGATTTCAGCCTTCCATATTTGAAAAGAATTAGTGTGATGAAACCTTTAGAAACTTAAATGTCTAACACATCATCAGCCCAGCTACCATTCATTCTAATGGACCTCTGGAAGAATGAACATCCACCACTGTGCATTCTTAGTGTGGTCTCTAGAGAAGAACTTAACAGCCAGCTGAAAGCACAAAGTATTTTGTTATTAAAACAACCAAAGAAAACAGACCATGCTGGGATTCAGTGCTTTCCAAAATCCACTTGAGGCTAAAATCGAAGAACTATATCCGCAGTAACTCAACTGTCCAGAACAATAACGTAAAGGACTCTCTCCTTAATAATAACGCTTTTTTAAACTACAGTTTAGCAGAAAGAAACTTTGCTATATGAGACATGGTTACTTCTCAAAATCAGAAATGTAATTGTTCTAGCTTTGCTTTCTATGTTGAAAATACAATGAATTGGAAATGTTTTTACTATTAAGAGAAACAGGAAACACTTTACTTCATTTGTTCTTAATGGATTTTCCTGTCCATGGTTTGTCTAAATACAATATATTAAAAACTGTGTGGGTATAGTCTAGAAACTCGGGGAAAATATTTCAAAGAACATTTTAAAGTTACCTTTCAAGATCTTAGGGGGCCTTTTTAAGATTAGAATAATTAAAATATCTGCCAGGATAACAAGAAAAAAAAATGACACACTGGAAACCATATGGTATGGAGAAGAATTCCCTAGCTTAAAACCTGAAACCTCATAGGAATGATGAGAAACAAACCTGGAAGAGGCCATGTGAACCATATCCTACTTTGCTTTTTATGTTCATCATGCACCTTAATTAAAAGTGTGCTAAACAAAAGCCAATGTACTAAGGCATTCTGGTTCCTGTATGTCAGGCAGTAAAGAGTCATATCTGCTGTACTTAGTGATGCTTCTTATTGATCTTGGGAGGGAACCACAGTAATATTGAATCTGGACAACCAGAGCAAAGTAAGTTGCATTTATATTTCAATGAATAAATTGGACTATGTCTAAATTACCCAGACCTCCTTCTCAGGGAGACTAATTTTAGAACAGTGGCTACATTATTGGAATTATAAACTTCCACTTTTCTCCCCTATGAATTAATATTCTTGATTATAAAAAAGTTTCTGAGGAGTCAATAAAAAAGTCATTTTTCTGAGGATTTAGCCATAAGTTTATAACATTACTTGAGATGACTTGATAATAATTAATATTAAGAAAATGGGTTACCACATAAAATACTTATCAATCACAAATGTACTGAGTTCTGCTAAAAAACTTTGTTCCTGAAAAGTTGGGTATGAGTTCAAGCATTTTATATAAAACAATATTCTTCTTTTAAAGTTTTTTATACTTCCAAATTTTATTTTCAGTTTTGACTGAAGCTTACATTTGCTTGAGGCTTCGTTCACTCTTACACTGGCTACCTCCTATAGACTTTGCAGAGCAGTTTCGAACTTACTTTACTAACTTACCGCTCATACTTAAATGTACTATGGAAATTCTTTTTCACAAATAAATCCATAGTGGTGAGGTAAAAAGAGACGTGTTGACACAAATTTTAGTTTGACTTTTGGTTCCACAATCAACCTTTTCCAAGGTTCAGTTCTCTTATCTGTAAAACCAGGTAAATAATATCTAAACTACTGTGAGGAAACAAATAAATCCTTCATTTAAAGTATCTGCCTAGGGGCGCCTGGGTGGCTCGGTTGGTTAAGCGTCTGACTTCGGCTCAGGTCATGATCTCACGGTCCGTGAGTTCGAGCCCCGCGTCGGTCTCTGTGCTGACCGCTCAGAGCCTGAAGCCTGTTTCAGATTCTGTGTCTCCCTCTCTCTCTGCCCCTCCCCTGTTCATGCTCTGTCTCTCTCTGTCTCAAAAATAAATAAATGATAAAAAAAAATTAAAGTATCTGCCTAACATACTACTTAGCACACAGTAGGCATTTCAACAAATATTTTTTCCCTTTCATTGCTCCTCCATTACAAGGATCATAGGAAACTATTAATTAGTTCGGATTTTTATTTGAGAGTGCTGTCTATCTCTGGAGATAAGTTTATTTGAAATGGAAGTAGCCATTAGGGATGTTGTAATCATGGGAAATTTTATTTTTTCTTTCTTTTTTAATGTGTATTTATTTATTTTGATAAAGAGAGAGAGAGAGACAGAGACAGAGACAGAGAGAATCCCAAACAGACTGCACTGCCAGCGTGGAGCCTGATGCAGGACTTGATCTCACGAGATCTGTACCCAAGCCCAAATCAAGAATTGGACACTTAACCGACTTAGCCATCCAGACACTCCTTGGGCAATTTTAACTTTGTAAATTTTCAGAATACAATTTAGGATTTATTCCTCCTCATGATTTTGTGACTCATGCAAAATAAAACACTTTCAACTGCCCCGTTAGAATGAAACCCAAGTGTGATTACTATTGTTATATTAGCAGACACTGAACTCAGCCTAACTGGAAATACTTTGTAATTCACTCATGTGGTATTCCATTTCCCATTAAATGCTGATTAATATGCAAGTTGTAAGTTATTTTAGTGGCAAAGATGATTTAAATATTGGGCTTACCTGAACAGCATCAAAATACATCTTCTTAGCTTCTAGATCTGTCTTGTCAGACATTAACCACGCCTTTAGCAAATATTCATAAAAGCTGTCTCCGAGTCCTCCAACTGATACATGATCTGCAAAGAGAGGAAAATGAATTTTAGAGTGATTCAGGCTTTAACTCAGATAATGCAGCAAAATCACATTAGTAACTAGGATGCAAAAGCCTACGTCAACTGCAACTCGATGTTACATTTAAATTCCAACAAATCTCTTGTTTTCAGAAAGATATTCTGAACCGAGCAGATGTGCTGTTAACTAATGTGATATACTCTAAATAATTACCAGGGTAGTTTTGTAAACATGAAGATAAAAAATACATAATCAACCTCAATTCCTAAAATCTGTTTTTCTAGTTAAAACTACCAAATTAAAATGTTTCACGGTATATATTCAAATAAATTTTTAATTGCTTTAGCTTTCACTAACATAACTAAAGTATGTCAAATACTATGAGTATTAACAAATCTTAAAAAGGACTGGCATATGATAAAATGAAGCTCCTCAGACTCTTTGATGATGATGATGGTGATGATGATGATGATGATTAGATAAAGTTTCTAGTGTTTTCAACCTATAAGGTCAAAATCCTTTGAGGGAGGCCAGTAAGAAAGAAGACAGGGCAGGAGACGTTCTTTCTAACACTCCATTCCTACAATCCTCCCCTACTGCCACTTTATGCCACATCTACTACATACAGTACCACAATTTTGCAACTTATAGGGTAAGTATCCTCATTAAAAGTGAAAAAAATTAAGGCTTAGTGAGGCTAAATGAGATTGCATCACTGGTAAGTGCCATCTGACTCCATAGCCCATGCACGGTCTCGCACTTGGAACTTCTTGCTCTCTACCTTGTGACACTGAATGTACTCTTTTGCCTACTGCTTGAATTAATACTTTAATTTTTCAAGCATATCTGCCTACAAAAACAGAGACATAATCTATTTGAAATATCATTTCTAGAATTCATAGAGAATTTAAGCACTAATAAAACAGCCTTATTTTGGAAATATGCATTTTAAGTTTCATAACTCACACCTAGTTTTACATAACTATTTAAAAAAATGTTTTTAAATGTTTATTTCTGAGTGAGAGAGAGAGAGACAGAGACAGAGACAGACGAGATCGGGGGAGGGGCAGAGAGAGAGGGAGACACAGAATCCGAAGCAGGCTCCAGGCTCCGAGCTGTCAGTACAGAGCTCAGCGCAGGGCTTAAACTCACAAACCATAAGATCATGACCTGAACCAAAGTTGGATACTTAATCGACTGAGCCACTCAGGCACCCCAACGTAACTATTTTTTAAAATAAGACCTTTGTGTTGACTTTGTCATATAAAAGTGAACCCGTTTTTACACAGCTAACAAGACAATTTTCTCCTAACACCTACCTGACAACTCCACTTGGAGGCTTATGTGGGGACAGGATTAAACAGGTTAAAACTGAATTTATTCTCTTGTCCTTCTCAACCTTACCTTCTGCTGTTGGTGCCTGTCTCACTAACATGGCACCATCATCCTCCCAACTGTGCAAGTTAGACATCAGAGAGTCATTCTTCACTTCTCTCTCTTCCTTATCAGTGAGCTACTGAACTCTACTAATTTCACCTCTTATATATTTCCTGAATCCATCCACTCCTCTGTCCTCACCAATATGATCCTGGATGAAGCTACCAATAGCCCCTGCTTCCAAGGCTTCAGTGCCCAATTATTTGGCCTTTTTTACTCCGATAGCATGCAGCTATTTACATTTAAATTAATTAAAATAAAATAAAATAATTCAGTTCCTCAGCCATACTCGTGCCCAACAGCTACATGTGGTCCTTGGTTACTGTACTGCACAGGAAAGATACAGAACATTTCCATCATCACACCGAGTTCTTTTTTTTTTTTTTTATTCTTTTTTTTTATATATATATGAAATTTATTGACAAATTGGTTTCCATACAAAACCCAGTGCTCATCCCAAAAGGTGCCCTCCTCAATACCCATCACCCACCCTCCCCTCCCTCCCACCCCCCATCAACCCTCAGTTTGTTCTCAGTTTTTAACAGTCTCTTATGCTTTGGCTCTCTCCCACACTAACGTCTTTTTTTTTTTTTTCCTTCCCCTCCCCCATGGGTTCCTGTTGAGTTTCTCAGGATCCACATAAGAGTGAAACCATATGGTATCTGTCTTTCTCTGTATGGCTTATTTCACTTAGCATTACACTCTCCAGTTCCATCCACGTTGCTACAAAAGGCCATATTTCATTTTTTCTCATTGCTACGTAGTATTCCATTGTGTATATAAACCACAATTTCTTTATCCATTCATCAGTTGATGGACATTTAGGCTCTTTCCATAATTTGGCTATTGTTGACAGTGCTGCTATGAACATTGGGGTACAAGTGCCCCTATGCATCAGTACTCCTGTATACCTTGGGTAAATTCCTAGCAGTGCTATTGCTGGGTCATAGGGTAGGTCTATTTTTAATTTTCTGAGGAACCTCCACACTGCTTTCCAGAGCGGCTGCACCAATTTGCATTCCCACCAACAGTGCAAGAGGGTTCCCGTTTCTCCACATCCTCTCCAGCATCTATAGTCTCCTGATTTGTTCATTTTGGCCACTCTGACTGGCGTGAGGTGATACCTGAGTGTGGTTTTGATTTGTATTTCCCTGATAAGGAGCGACGCTGAACATCTTTTCATGTGCCTGTTGGCCATCCGGATGTCTTCTTTAGAGAAGTGTCTATTCATGTTTTCTGCCCATTTCTTCACTGGGTTATTTGTTTTTCGGGTGTGGAGTTTGGTGAGCTCTTTATAGATTTTAGATACTAGCCCTTTGTCCGATATGTCATTTGCAAATATCTTTTCCCATTCCGTTGGTTGCCTTTTAGTTTTGTTGGTTGTTTCCTTTGCTGTGCAGAAGCTTTTTATCTTCATAAGGTCCCAGTAATTCACTTTTGCTTTTAATTCCCTTGCCTTTGGGGATGATCACACCGAGTTCTAATGGTAGTGCCACTCCAAACTATTCCCCCATTAGTACCAGAATAACCCTTTTGACACGTGAACTGGATCATCCCTAACTGGAAGCCTTCAATGGCAAAGACTCAAATCCTGGGTCTTCGGAGACTGAGAGGCCCTGCGTGGTCTCCATCTTCCATATATTACCATCAATTCTGCTCTGATTGCTTTTATCCTCTTGCCATATGGCTCTTCTTTTGTTCCCTTGAAACCAGCAGGCTCTACTGCAGGAATTCTAAAGGCGTTGTTCTCTGGGCCTGATGTGCATTCCCTGACTCCTTTCCCTTTCAGTAGTAACTCTTACTCATATTTCATGTCTAGGATCAAATGTTGTTTCCTCAAAGATGCTTTCTTTCCCTGACCCTCACCCACTGGGTTCCCTCACTATACACTTTTTGATAACACATGTTTACTACACTTGGCAATTTCAAAAGATGGTGGAATTTCTTCTCTGTCTTCTCTACAAGATCATGATCCAGGAGGACAGGGACTAGATCTACCATGTTGCCTAGTCCATAATCAGCCCCTGAAAGTAGCTTGCATATAGCAGGTACTCAGTAAACAATTGAGGAACAAAGCAAAATTCTTGTAAGGACTATACCCAATCAGGGCTATATTTGTAAGTAGTGAAATATATGACTTTTATTATTGTAAGAGTGTCCAGATTTACAGTTTTAATTCTGATGTAAAATTAGTGTTTTTACAATTGTAAGGCAGATTCTTGAAACAGCAGTGTTTGAAGTGACCTTTGCAATTTCCTAAATAAATTACCACAGAAACCTCTGACATTTACAAACTAAATACACTAAGTACTATCTCATCAATAACAAGCCCTGTTGTTATAAACATGATTGCAGGAGACAAATGCAAGTGATGCATGGTAAAGAAAATCACTGTCTGGTTACTGTCAAAATAACAAGGTCTAGATGAAGTAATAGGAAATGATGGCCATGATCCAGACATGCCCTTCAGAGTTCAAGCACTGAGAGTTGAAAGCTAACAGCCAGAAGCAGCTTCATTTTCTTCCCCCTCGGGTTATGATTCTATAATGGACGGAAGAAGCAAGTTTGGGCATTTGATGATTTTTAAAAAAGGAAAAAGGGTTACATAACAATATACTTGCTTTAATTAATTTTGGTAAACACCAGATAATTTTCTATATTTTTATTTCCTGCCTATAGATTTTTCATATTTGGAAAGAATCAAAATAAAGGAACATAGAGGAGAAACAAGAGCAAGCTTTTTTGATAACTTAGAATATCACTCACTAAGTTTCCCCCAGTCTGGAGGACTGTTTGTGTTGGCAACAGAATTCTGTGTAAATATTTAGTGGGTGTGGGACAGAACATGCTCGATTTTATCAGCAGGAAGGGACCGCCCACTTCTAGAAAGAACATATATGGTATTTTTATTCCCAAATGTTCTAAACGTAATGTGTACTATGGTCACTCAAATATTATGCTCTTCTCTATGGAAAGCAATTTACTCTTTCCTTCCTGAGAGGAATAGGTCCCATAAAAGGATTCATAATACTTAAAGAGATAAAACGAGTAGCAAAAGAATCAAGACAAAAAGGATTAAATACTCAGTATCTTTAATGTTTAATAATTTGTACACTTCATCTGAATCTGAACTTCTCAAAGCATTCCCCCAATGATGCAAGGGACACTATATGTATATTAATCAAGAGAGAACGATAATTTTCCGTCTATAGACACAGAGTCCGAACTGGCCTCAACAGTTGCAAGATCTCTTTGTATTATCAGTGACCAGGACCTGATGCTGTCTCTCAGCCACAACTGAGGAGCAGGGGCAACTGTTAAAGGAGAATAAATAGAACCATTATTAAAAGCAGAGACAGAAAGACAGACTGGATACACAGTGCATGAGGATTCACAAAATTCAAGTAAGCAAACACCTACTAGGTGCAAGATATAGTGTGCTGGGCTAACAAACATCACTAAGGCAAAGTCACTGGCCTCAAAAGTTCTGGGTCCCTAGGAACAGGGATGTATACAAATCATTTTGAAAAAGACAGTGACAGGAAAGCACTCAAAATGTTGGGGCAGGGGAAGAAGATGGCGAGTAGAAGGCAAGTGGGTGCTAACAAATTACAACCAGGGTCTTGAAGAAGAAGGTCCCCCAGAAGAAAGGGCAATTGAGCTGGATGTTGGCAAAGTCAGAAGAGAGGTAAAAGGGCCAAGGAAACAGCACAAACCAGGACCTGGATATGCCCAAGCAGGCCTTGATTAAAGAATGAAAAAAACAAATGGGTCTCCCTTGTGGCTGGAACACAGGATGGAGGTGCAAAAGGCGAAACGGACATGAGACTCATCAACCCTATTTGTCTGCCATCAGGAAATTGGCCCATAAGCAATCCAAATATAAAGGGCCCTTTGTACCGGGAAACATGGCCAAATACACAATATACTGGTAACGCAGAAGGTGAAGCTGGAATATTCCAGTACAACTGATACTTTTTGTCCCTCTTCACAGTGGCTTCTAAATCACAGGAAGAAAAGAGTCAATCAAAGATAATTTTTTTTTTCAATTTTTAAAATCATTCATGAGAAGGAAAATGCTAAAACTACCTGTCCTTTTAGAGAATCTTCTCTGGTCCTTGTACTCAGAAAGCAACTCAAATTCTATTTTATTTCAAATACTCTACTGGTCCTCAAACTTTTAGTCTCAGCACCCTTTTACACTCTTAAAAATTAAGAAATACTCCAAATAACTTGTTTATGTAATATCTATAAATATCTACCATATTGGAAACTAGATTTAAAATATTTAAATTAAAAATATTTTATTCATTTAAAATAATAATACAACCATTATATTAACAAAGTTTTTTTCATAAACATGTTATATTTTACAAAAGAAAAAAATCAGTGAAAAGACTGACACTGATTTACATTTTTGAAAATCTTTAAAATTTTTGCTATACCAGAAGACAGCTGGATTTTCATATCTGCTGTATATTCAGTCCACTACTGTATGTCATTCTGGTGGAAATACACAAAGAAAGTTCAGCCTCACACAGTTACATAGTTGGAAAAGGGAAAGGTATTTAAAGAATCTTTCTAGATAAGTATGGATATTTTTCTTTGATACTAAAATAAAATTTGACAAATCGTTTTTTAAAGGTTAAAAATGTCAAAAAAATTTTTTTTAATCTTTATTTATTTTTGAGAGAGAGAGTGTGTAAGCAGGGAGGAGCAGAGAGAGAAGGAGATACAGAATCCGGAGCAGGCTCCAGGCCCCCAGCTGTCAGCACAGATCCTGATGTGGGGCTTGAACTCACAAACTGTGAGATCACGACCTGAGCCGAAGTTGGACGCTTAACTGAGCCACCCAGGTGCCCCAAAGGTTAAAAATGTTTTAAAGGTTGGTTGTAAGGTGGAATTAGAAATCACATCAATGAATTTTTGTACTGTTACATTAAAATCCATTGGTCTATCTTGCACTTTGAATGGATCTTCTTTCTGACATGATTTTGTAATTGCATGCATTAGTCATTTGGAAAATACTGGTTCACTGAATTATGTGGATCTTCTGAATGCTGACACAGTTCACTATACAGTATCCAAAAACTGTATTTATTAATATGAACACCACTCTCATCATAAATGTCTCTAAGTATTGGTTAAAGGCATCAAGGTCATGGTGGCATATACACATTTCCTGAAATTCTAATTTTCATTTAGAAACTCAAATTCTGTCATGGCACCGATACCATCAGTTTTCTTTGAAGTGACAGGCTCGTTTTTGAGAACATGTCTACGAGTTACCCAATTCTGAACAACCAAAGTGTGTCTTCAGTTGTTCTTTCAAGTAAAAATGGTACTGCACGGAGCAATCGATGGCTGGTTCAGCCTGCAACTCGAACAATCACACAAGTGCTTTTCTATGCAGCAAACACTATTTTCGATTATGCAGCAAAGAAGTGTACTCAATGGCTGAGATTTACCAGACTCAATGATTTTTTTTTGACTTGTGATTTCGGCTCAGGTCACCATCTCACGGTTCATGAGTTCAAGTCCCCCATGGGTTCTGTGCTGACAGTGAGGGGCCTGCTTGGGATTCTCTGTCTCCCACTCTCTGCCCCTCCCCCACTTGCACGGTCTCCGTCTCTTTCAAAACAAATAAATAAACTTAACAGGTAATTTTTTTCATTAAAACTATTCATAAGTGCCTCTGGCATATTTTTATTTATATTGTCGATGAGGAATACCATGATTAGTACTCTCTGGCTCCTCTACCATGGTTCTCTCTGTGGCTTCAGTAGTTTTACCCACCATTGCTTTTGCAACAGAAGTGCAAATATCAGCACAGTGAAGGTGGCAGAAAGCCTTAGTATTAATATAAAAATAGCTCTGACCTTGTGGACCTCCTGAAAGGTCCAGTATATGTGAACCACACTTAGGTTAAGTGGCAACCATGATTATGGTCTTGTGGTCTAAACAGCATTGAGATGTCTGTCTTCCATAGGCATTACAAACACAGACTTTAGCACATTTTTTCCCCTACTAAATTATTCTTTGAGAAAAGTACTTCTAAAGTAACAGTGAGGCATAATCATCTAAGAATATAATTTTCAATATAAAGAAAATACTCAAATTGGAATTAAATTGTAAGGCATTGCTAATATCCCCAGCACAGTTAGGCACCTCACTTAGTATTCTGCACTTGGTCTTAGTTGCTGTGTTAATCTACCAGGTTTTTTTCTCCAAATCAACTTAAGAACATTTCTTTCAACTACTCTGAGTCTTCGTAACACTGATCAAAGTCCTTAAGGGATCTGAAGTGAAGGCTTCTTGCATAATACTTTCTCCTAATCTGAAGATAATTCTACTGGGAAGAAACCTTTATCTGCTGGCTTAAAATTAAGTAGAGAAAACACCCTGTTTGCTCTTTCAATTTCCTAACCCTTAAAGATTCAGGTTCCCCTCTCGTCTTGTAGCCAAAAAAGAAAAAAAGAAAACGCTACAAAGTAGAATGATCCAGCTACTCTTGTACAAAACGCTAATAGTTAATAGCGCAAAGGAACAATTTTTTCTTCTATCCACATGACCAGCTTGTTATAGGCTAACATCCCCACACAACCTGATCAGATCTTCCCTTCCTGATTAATAATTTAAATGTGCTTACAATGTCATCATGCTCACAGTTACCCAGGAAAAATAAGCCACCTAGTTCCCTGGTAACACAGTCTGTCTTACAACAGACTCATGAAAGGAACCATGCCCACTTTCTCCTTTTCGAAACATTCCTCAAAAAGATTTGTGCTTTTTTGTGCTCCTTCTCTCTGTTACTAGAACAGTGCTGGATACCATAAAGAGCTAAAACAAGTCTAATCTTTTGACTTACATTGACCCCACTGTCCACTACTGGGATTCAGATAGTTAGGATAAAGGCCTTGTGGTTTTTCCAGGTTGTTCAGCACTGTTCGAATATTCTTTACCTACAACAGAAAATGAAATGTTACTATGAAAATCTAAAAAACAATTTTGGTGCCATTCTTCTCTTTCTTCATTACATTTTTCCATGTTAGGAAAGAATTTAGAATTAGCACAAAGACAGTCGCCACTGGCTTACAAAAATAATCTCAGTAAGTGAATACAGTCACACTGATCTGCCAGACACCATAGAAGGAACTAGGGATATATCAGTGGATAAACAAAGTCATTACCCTCTTGGAATTTGCATTCTTGTGGGAGGAGACAGATAATAAACACATAAATATGTCAAGGTGGCGATAAAGGCTGTGAAAAAATTATAGAGAGCAGTGAGACAGACTGATGTGAGGTGGTGAGGCTGCACGCTGAGTCAGGGATGGCCGGGGAGGCTGACGTGAGGGGATTTGAGCAGGAACTTAAAGAATCAAATGAACAACCATGCGGGAAGTTGGAGGAAGAGCAACCTAGGCAGAGGGAGGTGCAAGTACAAATGCCCTGAGGAGAAAGTGGGTTTGGCAAGACCACTGAGGCTGGAGGCGAGGAAGCAAAGGGGAGAATGTCAGAAAGCAGAGGAGAAAGGTAACCAGGGCCACATGCAAGCCTTGTGGGCCAAAATGAGGGCTTATTTTATTTCGAGCGTGATGGGAAGCCATTTAAGTCTGGTGCTCTTGCAGGATGGGCGTGACTGAGGGTACCGCGGAGTTCAGGTGAGAGAAGACAGATCCCTGGAACAGGGTAGCAGCAGAATCACAGAACAGGGCCAAAGCATTTCCTGATGGATTCGACCTAAGGTCTATCAAAAAGAGAGGAGCCTGAGCCTGGATGACCTCCGATTAATGGTCTGAGCCACTGGGTAAACGGAGGGGTTCATTTATTCAGATAGTGGAGACTGAGGTAGAAACAGGTCTGGGGGTTGAGTCTGAGGCTTTTTTTAAGTAGTAGCTCTCTTTTAGATCTTTCAGTGGAAATGCTGGAGAGAGAGTCTGGGACATGTTGGGACTGGAATTACAAATTTGGAGTCAACAGCACATAGATAGCATGTAGACCCATGAGACTGGATGAAATAATGTAGAGAGTGAACATAAAAAGGCCCAGGCTTGAGTCCTGGGGCTTTCGGATATTTAGAGATTAGGGTGCTGAGGAAGATCCAACAAAGGAGGCTGAGAAGAAGCACTCCACTGAGGAAGGAGGCAAACCAGGATAGCACCATAAGCCTGCAACCCCATCAGTGTCTCATGGAGAAGTCACCAAGTGCATCAGATGCCGAGAGGGTGATGAAATTGGGAGGTGAGAATAATCACCAGACCTGGTAATGTGGAGCTCATTGGTCACTGAGATGGGTGTGGCAGGGAGAAAAGCTAACTGGAAAGTGTTCAAGATAGTGGGACACAAGAAGAGGGGATAACAGAGACAACCCTCCCAAAGAATCTTGCTGTAAAGGGGAGCTGAGAGATGGGGTGAAAGCTTAGGGCAGAAGTGTTGGGCCGAATATAAATTTACCCAAATGTCTATGGGTTTGTTTCTTGCAAATTAGAAATAGATTCAATTGCTACCTCAAATTTAATTTATATTTTGAGTTTAAAAAGTCACATACGTGGTTCATACAGTCCCACACACACCTATATATTTTTAGATAAGGAAAAAATTCAGAGAGGTGAAGAGACTTGCTTGAGGTGTAGAGAAGCAGACATGTATCACAGGCTGCCTCACACAGAGTTAGAAGATGCCATAAAAAGGCTGCAGGATTACTGTTTGGTAAAATGAAATGCCGCGTGTAACAAAACATCATAAAGAACTATATTAAACTTGGTTGTTCTTTTCCACATCCAAAATTACTAAATCGTCCAGGAGAGGATGTTGTTTCTCACAAGTGCAGCTTTGCAATGCAAGGTATATTGGAGGATCTCACCTTTTCAGCAAAGATGGGGTTTCCTGATAAGTGGCTCAAGTGTAGAAACTCCAAATGCAGAGTTCCAAATTCTGCCAAAATACTGCTGCCTCCTGAGGCCCAGGGCCAGTTCCTTCCAATGCCACTAAAGAAGAGAGGAGATTGAAGAGTTATGGGTCAGACTATTGCCAATTTTTGCAGCTCTAAATAACAGAAGTGAAAGAGACAGCTTTTGAATAATGGCATCTCAGCTGATAGTCCACTCTGGATATTTAAAAATATCCAGCATTGTTGGCTTTGGCTATTGGTTTCAGGCTTTGACTCTTGTCTACAAATTGAAAATCAATGTAGACCTCAGTCAGAAAAAAGTTGCTATGTCCTTGCTGTTGATGAACAGACAAATGTTTTGGAAGGAACAGGTGCCATATAGAGATACATACCCATTCCAAGTGGAATATAAACATATCCCAAATCCCACATAAAGCCTTCCAACATTTTAATTAATTTCAGCCTGAGATTCCATGGACTATTATAGACATTCACATTATATTTAAAGTTTTTCTTTGATATACATTTCATTGATTCATTGGTTATAAACTCACTGAATCTTTCTCCAAACCCTCCCTCCACTTACTACTTTCTTTTGTTTTCCCTTACACTATTTTACTTATTTTCTAAGTATATTTTCCAGAGCACTCACTTATTCTCTGACCCATTTAATCTATGTTCAACACAATTATGAAATTCAAATCTGAAAGAGGTCAAAAGGCATGAGCTCCCAAAATTATTGCCTCATGGCTCATCTGGGAGAAATGGTTTCTAAAAAGAGTTAATCCTAAATATACATACACACAAATACACATAAAATAACTTTGGAGACATGGTCAGACTCTTGGGCACAGTGTATTTTTGCGGCACCATTTAAAACGTCAAGACTTACATGATATTTGAAATAAAGAGTCAAGTCAAGGATTTTACCAATAAATCCCCGTGGAGAAAGCTGAAAACCCACGTTTTGGTTGTTGTTCAAATGTGGATTTATTACATGCCTACCATTTGCCAGGGACTATGTATGGCATTGGGTTAAAGGATGATTATGATCACTCTTTCCTTAAAGACCTTATAGTATGAGAGAATGACCTAGGCATAGATAATTCCAATTAAATATGGTAAGTGCCAGGATAGATGTGTGAAAAGGTCTCTGAGACCTGAGAGCCAGGACATATAATCCTACATGGCAGAGGGGCACAGAAGACTTCTTAAGCAGGAGACTCCCCAGTGATTCTTGAAGAATGAATAAGATTTAGTGAGGAAGAATGATGAGAGGGAGCATCTGCATATTGAGAGCACACAGAAGGGCTAGCCAGGAACTGGAAGAAGCTCCTGATTCTGGTGACTAGAGGGAAGGGAAGAGAAGGCTACGAAGTTCAATCTGGGCCAGGTCTTGGAGGCTTATGGATTTCTCACTTTCCTCCCTTTCCAAGTTGACTCCATCTGAACACTGCTCTTGGTGTCCCCTAGATTTCCTCCCTGCTCTGTTTCTTTTTAGAGCAAAACCTAGATTTTATCTTCTAACACAGGTTTATAGTAAACGCAATAAAAAAGTAAACAGAAATAAAAGAGGTCTGAAAATCACACATTTATTTATTTTTAAAAATGCCTTACATTTATTAAGTTCTAGGAATGTAAATCAGTTTCTATTTTCATGGCTGGCTGAGACAAAAGCAATAGCCAATCATCCAAATAGGATGAACAACTACTTTCAAATTTTATTAACATATGGCAAGTGCACATAGTAATTGGTCATTAGTTTGTTGTCATATGTTTTTAAATTCCAACCATTCCATCACTGACCAGAGTCAATAAGCCTAATGAAGGAAAAGCAAAAGTTTCTATGTTCTATAGAAACTATTAAAATCAAAGCCACAATATCAAGGTAAGAGGGAATGAGGACTTTGTCCTAGAGAGGGAAAAAGACAATGTGCTAGGAATGCAGCCCAGTTTCCAGATCTTCAAAGACTGGTTCTTTTCAGTTCAGGGTATGAGGGTGTGGCAACACTCTCACCTGGGAAACTCAAGTAGTATATATGTACTAATCTAAAATTCAAATTACTTTTGTTTCCATGTGTTTGTTCCCTGCTATTAATGTGGTTAAGAGAAAATCAGAGATACACTGAAAAAATTTCAATATGTTAAAAAAAGTTAAGATTTAAAAAGGATTAAATATATTCCCTCTTTCTCCTTTGCACATTCATATCAGAAGGAAATCAGCACATTTCACTATCACTGTTTAATTATATAGGAAGCAAGAACAGTAAAAGCATTAGCAAAGGATATGTCACGCTAACAGGAAGAAAGCTGGGTTTAGAATACATGGTATGTTCATATGAAAGAATGGCTTTGATTACCATTCTTTCAACCTACAGAATTAATGTATTTCAGTAAAACTGTAAGATCAATAGTTGTGCTGGCTGTTAAATATAAGTGAGAGAAGGATTTCAAGAAGTCAGAGAGAGTATCGTTTTATCTAGATATTTAATAAGGTCACTTACCTTTTCTTAGGCAAACCTGCAATGACTAGAGATTGGTCTGGGGAAGAGTGTGGGGCACACAACATAAGCCATAACAGCTAAAAAATGTGCGTACTGGGGGAAATGGCTGCCTGTTTGTACCGCAAATGTGTACTGAATCAGAACTAGTTTTGGACACTCATAGAATGATTTCTAAGGTCTCTAAATTTTAAGTCTATTGAGGAATCAATATATTTATATGGCTCTAATTTCTAAACTGATATATACAAACATAGAGCATTTGACACCAAAATGGTGGGTTTATGACAAAGGGAAATGAGTGCAGAGAGAGTTCTGCTCCTTTGATCTGGGGGTCAGGATACTCTGGGCATCCCATGATTCCAAACACTAAAGCTTTCTAGACCTCTGGGTCAAGATCAGTCTCATCTGAGAGAGTAGGGGATTTAAAATATCTTTAATTTCAGTTCTGTTATTACAGTATTTTAAAGGCAGTCATGGTGTTCTTTATTTTATCTTTATCTATTTTCTAAACACTAATAATACTTTAGAAAAATATTTAAAAACAAAATAACAGTTTGTGTTCAGAAACTATTAGTTCCATCAGGTAGGCATAAAAGGGAAGAATATTTAAATATTCCCAATCTTGTTATAATGATTGCATTATAACCATTATAAGCCAAATGATGAGTCAGCATATGGAAATGTATACACAAAAAGGCAATTAACGTGATTTGGGAAGCTGCCAAGTATGTGGTTCAAAGAATCCTGGAACAGAACTTCAAACTTTTGTACTACTCTAATTTCACTTACTTCTGTTTCTTCCAAGCCCCAGTTCTTCTATTTTAAATTGGAGTATTATTTAATACATATCTTTCAATGTGTTGAAAAAAATTCTTTTTAATTAAAATTTTTAGTATTCTACAAAGGTAATAATTCCTTAAAGATAAAACATCACAACAAAAAATAACTGATTTTGGCAATCACAACTAGAAACATGTCTTTAAAAGCTGAGTCACTATGATTCTTTTGAAAATGTGAAATACTATTCTGTTGTTTTAAAGAGTACAACTTGAGTGTAGTTTATTAAGCAGTGTTAATATACTCCCACATCCTATTGCAATAAAAAACAAGAAGGTATAATTATTTACTGACCTCATAGCTCTCATAAGCAGTGGACATTATGCTTTTTTCCCCTCTCTCCTGGGAATGGCTAATATCCAGAGAAAGGAACTACCATTCTAATATTGTTAATCTATTCACACTTGAATCCCAGGGAGTGCTGCTGACTCCTCCTAGAGCTTGTAATGAATCAAGTAGCTGGAGGGTTGTTCTGGATTGATGGTATATCTCTTCAAAATAATCTTAAATTGAGGTACCCAAAGTGATATGTTTGCCCGGATATAGTTTAGATCATTAAAAAAATACATTTGGCTATTTACTATAATCAAATGAAACAAATAAAGCATTTACAGAACTGAGATGATTCTAAAAAATTGCCAGATGAATGTATAAACAAAGCATTACATAGTTATACAGTCTTGATTAGCTATGACTTTGAATCTACTCTTCCTTACTGCTTGCTGTTCTATGCACAATGGGAAATGGGCCAATAAACTATTGTCTTGAGGATTCTTGCCTGAATAATTTCTGATTAGCTGATCAGTAAACAAATGCCCTTCAAGTTTAAAGTCCAGAATATGGGTTATTTCTTTGGGCTATGGAGTTAGCAAGTTTTGGAAGAAAAAAATTCCCCACATTCTGTATATTATGGTAAAGCGTTACTTATGCATGCAAATAGAGAGGCACACAGGGATATTTAATTCAAAAGAGCAGATAATCCAATATTATTCCTTTTGGATTTTAGCACAAATTAGGAAAGAATAATTAGAAAAGTTCATGAACGATTGTTTCATTTAACTGTATTCCCAAAGCTAATTGATTTTGAGATTAAGCAATTTCAGCTTCACTTATTACAAATGCCTCCTTCCTGAACAGATTCACACAATGCTGATCTTTCAAGTTTGTCATCTAAGACCTCACTGAGAGTTGGACTAATAATCCCAGGGGACTGGCATTCTAGGACTAGGCAAGGTTCTACTATAGCTCATCCATACAAAATTCAGCTGGGGAGGACTACTTCCCTCAAGGCTACCCACAGGGAAATGATGGCTAATAAAGGGCAGCCATTTGATTGAATTAATTCACTATTCATGCTTTACTGCCTCTGAACAGCAGCATGTGGGTTAAATCTCCAAAGAATATGCACATTAAATTTCTTAACCAAAGACCAAAACAATGTTTTAAAATTAGTCACCTTGCTCCCTCTTATGGGTAGTTACTTTTGACAGAATTGAAACTAAATACTTATTATTTTAGTTTATTCTGACTGTCAATACTGCTGTCCTTGTATTTGACTATGTAGGATTGGAGCAGAGGTTGGGGTTTGCAAAAAATATAAATGGTGAGGGGTGCCTGGGTGGCTCAGTCGGTAGGGCATCTGACTTGGCTCAGGTCATGATCTCATGGTTCATGGGTTCGAGCCCTGCGGTGGGCTCTGTGCTGACAGCTCAGAGTCTGGAGCCTGCTTCGGATTCTGTGTCTCCCTCCCTCTCTGTGCCTCCCTTGCTAATTATCTCTCTCTCTCTCTCTCTCTCTCAAAAATAAATAAAACATTTAAAAAAATAAAAAAAATGTAAATGATGAGAAGGCCTCTCTAGTTCCATAAATAATCTGCTCCACATGTCCAAAGATGCTAAAATTCTGTTTTCCAGCTGTCCTTTCAGTAAGATCTCCTTGCTAAACATTATCAAGAGATTGCAAATAAGTTGAATGCAGTTTCTATCCACTTATTGGGTAAACTGGGGCAACCTATCATTAGGTTTGGGGAACACTCCTAAAAGGCTAGTAATACTGATTAGAAAGCATTGTAGTGCATTTAGGATGTGTGAGCATGCACATACATTTACTTTACTGTACTTAAAAAAATCATATTCTACATGTTTTTTTAAACATACATCACATTCTTCATGGACTTTTCCCATACCCATCAATGTACATTGTTTTTGAGTGAATAGTACCTGACTGAATGGATATATAGGTGAACCTCTAACAACACAGGGGTTAGGTTGACCTCCTGTGCAGTTGAAAATCCATGTATAACTTTTGACTCCTCTAAAATGTAACTACTAATAGCCTACTATTGACTGGAAGTCTTATTGATAATATAAGCAGTTAATTAATATATTTTGTATGTTATGTGTATTATACACTGTTTACTTGTGATAAAGTTAGCTAGAGATAAGAAAATGTTAAGAAAATCATAAGGAGAAAATACATTTACAATACTGTATTTATTGGAAAAAGATCCACATATACATAGACCCACGCAGGTCAAACCCATGTTGTTTGAGGGTCAGTTATCCTCTAGTCTATTTAAACATACATTTATTGATAGACATTGAAACCACTTTATTTTCATTTTACTTTTGTCACTATAAATAATTTGGTGGTAGGTCTAGTTCTTTTTAAAGCTAACTAATTTTCACGCAAAAATGTCTACACAGATTCCAGCTGGAAGATGTTAATTTAATTGTCGAAACCGATAATGAAGATGGATTTGGGAATACGTATTGGAAGCATAAATGTCTACTGTTTACAGAGTTATTTCTTAAAAGTGTGGACCTATTATATCTTGCCACATTTGGTAGTCTCTAGAGCTCTTGGGATATCTTAAATTCATCTGCTGTAAATCATTATATCAAGTCCTTTAAAGCTGGGGATGGAGGAACCACAAATAAACATTTATAGCCAGACACTTTTCTAATAAACCTCAGGATGGAATAGGGGATACTATATTCCATCTTCAGAAATGGCAACTAATATTAGTTTGCCAGAGATTTAGAAACAACTGTTTCATTACTGTAAGAGTTTAACAGATATCATCATTCTAAGACATCATTTAAGATCCATTAAGATCTAATTCATAATACAGTGGATACAGTTTCATAATACAGTGAAATTTGGCTATGTTTATTTATTTGCCTTTCATTCTATGGGTCTATGGATCATCTATGGATCAAGATAAATGAAATCAGTGCAGATTCCAGGCTTTTAATTCTTCAAATTCTGTTCTTCAGTCTCTTTCTGTAACCAGGACGGCCAGGATTGTTCCCTTCTAGATTCTAAGATGCTTTATTCATAAAGCACCCAAAGTCTAATTCCAAAGTCTAGGTCAGTGCCAAGAAACAAAGGTATTTAATATATGCTTCATTTAATGAAATTTAAAAAATAATGAAGGGTCTATGTCTTTGGCTCCTACCCCTAACTTGTAGCTAAATAATAAAATCCTATATTTAGAGTTACCACATACAAGCCCTTTTACAGACAATTTAAGAAAAAAATATCCTTTCTAGTCTGGATACAAGTTTTCTACCACAAACTTGAAGTAATCTGAAGTTGTGATTTCTAAGAGCTGAGATATGGTGAAATGAGAAAAATAAGGACAGGGCAGTAAATTATTATGAAAGCTAAATTTTATTCAATTTAAATGATTGTCTTTTATTCCACTTTAATGTCCTTCTCACTTTTGTGATGTTAAGCTTTTCCTTTTTCAATGAGATAATGATGATAATAGGCAGGGTTATGTTTTGGTATTGTTTTTTTATGAAATAAAAACACTGGCAACCTAAAGCCAGCCTCTCAATTATTAGGGAAATTTCATGTGGCCCATGAAAGCTACAAGTCTGCCACCACTGATCTTAAGGTACAGCAGAAGCTATGGAGCAATTACTCTTGGGAAAGAACAGTTCACTATCAATTATGCCAAAACTAACGTTAGTTTTTGGCAGAAATTCTGAAGTATAAGAGGATAATATTAAATGATTTTGCTCAACAGGTTAAAACATAAGTACTCTGGGGGTACATCTTGCCAAAGTCAAGTAAGAATGAGCCAGTAAGTCGACCATAATTTATTGAGAGCGTGGCACATGTACAACGTAAACATGAAACACTATAGGAAACACGCTAAGGTTTTCTGTTTTTTCAGATGACAAATATTTTATTGGTTCAATAAAGGAACCAGTAAGATAACAAAACAATCAAGGAGCATTTGAGAAACTGGTTGTTTTTAGGCAATGCTAGGAGAGCCCCTCTAGTCTACCCACAATGCTAGGTCATGTACAACAGCATCATAAACGGTAACTCTTGGATTATCTTTTCCACCAGACAAAATATTTGCATCTCTACAAAATCTATATTTCATCAAAATTCTACAATTGCACATGTAACCTCACTAACTCTAGGACCTTTAATCAATAGTATATAGTGCTTTGAATTCAATACCATCCTCTAGATAATCTTTTACCCTAACATGACATGATAGCATACCCACCTTTTTGCCTTATTTTCAAATTTCAGATAACTTTTCTCTGTAAGCACAGTATATATAAGCAAGAGTTTTGGGAATGATAATGATTTCATCTGGAATACAGGCTTAGAAAAGGATCATTGAAATAAAAATCCTCAATTTACTAAAGAACAACCTGACTTTGGAGTTGAAATACTTTTCCTTTTTCTTTCTTTTTTTGTTTTTAGATGGAGCAAGAGACTGTGAGAGGGGGAGAGAGACAGAGGGAGAGAGAATCTCAAGCACAAGCGCATGGAGTCTGACTCAGGGCTCGGGCCCACAACCCTGGGATCATGACCTGAGCTGAAATCAAGAGTCAGACACTCAACTGACTGAGCCACCCAGGCTCCCCTGGAGTTGAACAAAATTAATGGGGTTTCTCAGTGAGCATGTATGGGAGGGTCTGGCTTTACTTGGAGATTGATTAGATTTACTTATCCTTCCAGCATCTTACTGGTCAAGATGGTTTGTTCTGAAATTTTGGAGGGCTGGGTTATCAGCTGCAACTCAATTAAATTTTTGTCCAGTCACCTGAGTAGAAGCAAAACAGTTTTTGGAGAACCATTCTGGTTTTCCTTTGGGCATTCTTCAGAGGTCTTCGGCAAAGAAATCAAGTGGGTCTAATTAAATTTTTATGAAAGAAAGTGAGCTTCCTCTGACTAGTATGGTATATAAAGCACATTGATATTTCATTACCAAGTTCAACAGATCCTCGCTGTATGTTTTTTCCAGGTATTAAACTACTTGAGAGTAATTGGGAAAGATTCATTCTCTGATGTTTAATAAATTAGTTATCACCATACTTCAGAGTGGGCAATAGATTCTTTTTAAAGGAAAATAAATAAAATAAATGCTAAGTTAAGAAGCCTGTATTGGCAAAATGTAGCTAAATGCTACAAGTACTATTCAAATACCCAAATGATGAGTTAACAGTGAGAAAGTTCAAGAAAATAGGTGAAGGTGAATCTAGGTGATCAGGGCCAATAATTAATGTGTTCTTTTAAGAGGCATTATGTAAATTCAAATTACTTCTTTTAACATTGAATAGAACTCTAACCAACCAAAAGAAACTAGGTAGGCAATTAAACCACTTTATAATTTAAAATAGTAGTTTTTCTGGGTTTTGAACTTTTACATAAAGAATTATCACAAACAAGTATGCATAACTTGTGGTAAGAACAAACAGATTCAGAGATTACTCTGAACAGATGCTGGAGAATAAAACTATCAAACGACTTCATTCTCATTTCCCTGCCTTCTGCCTACAACTTATGGTTTAGAGGCTGTAGAATACTGTGTTATGAAACAGTTTGGCAACTCAGGTTTTAAGAACATAAAGATTAGGAAAAATTCTCTTGTCTTATGACAAGAGAACTAAGAGGTGAGTAAGAATAAGGAGGAAGAGTACAAGGTTGAGGAAGACTCAGCAATAAAGGCAGGTATCCTTCTCAACGGAACCGGAGCCACTGTGGTTGAAATCCGCGTCTGTTCTGTGTGGCCCTCAATGACATCCTTATATAAATGCAGTCAGTGCTAAAGGATCATCTGTGTATAATTAGCTATCTGCTGCCTTGTGACATCTTCTCTGTTATTTAACTTTTTACATGCTTTAGTTTATCTTCCTAACCGGAGAATAAGACCTAAAGACAATAAATACAATTCTGTTTCTTTACTGCCTTCCTCCCACCACCCCTACAGATATTCACACAGGTACAATAATTTGATGATTGTTTTATTTATATATTTCAGCAGCAAGTCCATTTCTAACATTACTGTAATCAATATGTTCCCTACAAAATTCAGGAATTACTTTAAGCAAGGTTTATTATTCATAATTAAAATATTTTATATATATTGATACTCTTATGTGTCACTTTAACTCACGTGTTCATATATATTCAAGCAATTAAGATTCTTTATGTTATAGGAAAAAGATACTGAAACATATAACAACACTAACTTTTACAAAGTGAGAATAATCAAAGTGGGTAGTTTACATAGTCTGAACTTTTGGTAGCCTCCTGATGCTAATATTGAAATTTAAAAATGTTTCAAAATATTGAGTAAATAGTTGGAGGAGCTTTGGTAGTAAAACTACCTATTATCTAGAAGAACTATTGAAGATATATGAGTGTTGGCAGATATATCTGTAGCTTTTAAAAATCTTTGTTTAATGTGCATTACGTATGTAAAATGCAAAAATGAAAACATCAGTCTAGCATCTTGAGGCCATACAATCATTCTTATTCTACCTTTAAGGAAATAAAGGAGTGCTGACACAAAAAAACTGTAGCTTTTGGTAAATTCTTAGAGAACATTATAAAATGCTAAAATGAAAACATCAAAATAGTGCTTTGAAATTGAAAATGATAATCATCCATTTCACCTATAAGAAAAAGTTAGAGGGGCGCCTGGATTGCTCAGTTGGTTGAGCGTCCGACTTAGGCTCAGGTCATAATTTCATGGTTTGTGAATTCAAGCCCCACGTTGGCTCTGTGCTGACAGCTCAGAACCTGGAGCCTGCTTCAGGTTCTGTGTCTCCCTCTCTCTCTACCCCTCCCCCACTCATGCTCTGTCTCCCTCTGTCTCAAAAATAAATATAAATATTAAATTTTTTTAATTAAAAAATTAAAGAAATAAAAATAAAAAAGAAAGGAAGAACGAAAAAGAGAGGAAAAAATACCTTCCTTTTTTACCTTATGGCTAATGGACTCTGAGCTTTACATTGCAATAAGGGTACAGTGCTGGCCCAGAAAGTTCTGTGTAGTAATTAGGCCCCAAACACTAGTGTTCTTAAGTCACTGAGGATGGGGTTTGGTGATGTCATTAAAAGAATCTCTGAGAAATAGAGGAATCCAGAATGGAAGGGAAGAGGTGTCAATTAGGACAAATTCATCTAAGACTAAGTCAGACTAAGATCAGACTTTCCAGATAGATCTGGTCTGAAATGAACTGCTGTGAGATAAAGCAATGAACTAGAAGAAGCATTCCAAGGATTTATGGATTGAGGCTACTCTTGCTACAAAATAAATCTTACAGCTTTGATGAGTGCCTTCTTGTTTCTTGAATGCCAATTTAAGAACAATAACAATGTTTATGGGCTATCCCCATCTCTCCATTCAAAATGAAAATGTTCTCTTGTATCCCATGGGGAAAATGCACATTCTTGGAATTTAAGATTACCTACTTCAGTTAATAGCAGTCAGTGTGAAATGTCAGTGTGAAAAATGGCATGATTCTCCTGTAATGTTAAGCACTAAGAAGAAAATAAAACAGTACGATGTGACAGAGTCTGACACGGAAGCTTCTTTTGATGGGTTTATTGGAAAGACTATGTTGGAGGGAAGATTTTCAAGCTGAGACCAGTGAGATAAAAATGAACGTATCAGCAAAGACTGGGAAGTGTCTCCTGAAAGTACCCTAAGGTAGGCAGGATGCTGTAAAGTGTGCGAGAAAGAGGCTGGGTGTGTAGCTGAAGGATAATCAGGGGACTCTAGTGACAGGGACACTAGCAAG
This sequence comes from Lynx canadensis, assembly GCF_007474595.2. NCBI lineage: Eukaryota > Metazoa > Chordata > Mammalia > Carnivora > Felidae > Lynx > Lynx canadensis. The sequence continues at coordinate 108,168,861 of NC_044307.1, forward strand.
CTGATAAAGGCAACTGTAAGGCCAGAGCAAGCGTTTGGATTTATTCTAAGTGCAATGGAAAGTCACTAGGGTTTTACAAAGGAGGTGATGATCTCTCATTTGCATTTTTAGAGTTCATTCTTGATACTGTGGGAAGAATAGACTATACGAGAGCAAGACTGGAAGTAAGCAAGCAAACAGGTATTCAGGCAAAAAACAGATGGTGGTCTGGACTAGGTGCCAATAGATGGACAGATGTGGAGGGATTTGGGCTCTGTCTGGAGGGAAGAGTTGTCAGAAGTATTGGATTTGGAGATGAGGGAAGACAGGAATCAAGGATGATTTCTAGTTGTTGTTGTTGTTGTTTGCCTTTAGCAGCTGGGTGGGTACTGATGCTATTTTTAAGAAGATGGCAAAGACTGAGGCAGAAGAGGGCAAGACAAAGAAAAACATGAGCTCTGTTTTTCTGATTTGTCTATAATAACCACACTGTTCACAATTACAAGGAAAAAGCCAGGTCTGATCATTTTAATTTTCTTTTTATTTTTTTAGTTTTTTATAAAGATCAATTTATTCAATGTGAGAAACTTTTCTTTGCAATGGTAATCCTGAAATTATTTAAAATCATGAAAATAACATGCATATAGCAAAAAAGTAAAAAAAAAACAACAACAAAAGATTATGCAGTGGAAATGAATTTGTCTCTTCCTTCAGATCCTACTATTATCTCTGAATAAACATCAATCACCAATTTACTGGAATCTCTCCCAAAACTTCCTAGTACATGGTCACTAGACAAACTTGTTAAAAATATAAATGGAAGTATACTATACATGTTACTATGTCCTGTGTTTCATGAAAAAGTGAAGTATTTAGTTGTTCTGCCTCATTCCAGTTGCACAGTACTCCAGTGTGTGGGTGTAGAGTAACTTATTTAATCACTTTTTTGGTCTCAAGTTTCGCTATTTCTAAACAATGGTGCACATTCATGGGTAGGTCTCCAGAATAAAATCCTACAAGTGGAATTTCCAGGTGATAAAGTATATATTTAAATTTAATAAACACCTCCCAATTATATTCTAAAAGGTTTGTCCCTATACATAGTCCCTCTGAGTACGCATGAGAATATCCTAGCTGCTAACTCTGGGCACTTCTCAATTTTTTTAAATCTTAGGGGTAGGAGGATGAGTGAAATAGATAAAGGGGATTAAAGAGATACACACTTCCCCTTACAATATAAGTAAGTCATGGAGGTGAAAAGTACAGTATAGGGAAAATAGTTAATAAGACTGTAAACATGTTTGGTGACAGATGAGGATGGGCACAGAAATGGTGAAACATTATATTATACACTTGAAACGAATATAAAATTGTATGTTAATTAGACTTCAATAAAAATATGAAACATATAAAGAAAAAAATTAAGAACTTGATCAATCTTCTAGGTAAAAAAATAACATCTTAATGCTATTTTAATTTGCATTTCTCTTTTTGAGCTTCTGATGGTCAATGGCCAATGCGCAATCTTTTTCTAAGAAGTATATGTTTACAAACTTGTCTCATTTATGTATTGGTGTCACTGTCTCTCCCACTTCTATTATTTTTTATAAATTAAAAAAATACACAGTTAAAAATTATACAAATTTCAAAATGAAATTTTAAGAAATGTGTACTATTATGAGTGAAACAATGCAATGATGAATGGAGAAGAAGCTCATACTGTATTCCTACCCTCCTAGAATGTCTCCTGCCTGCATAGTTAGCCAATGTTCTCATCTACATGCATACAAGCATATGGGTATGTGCAGGTATCGAGGATTTGTTCTTCTCAATAAAACGGGATTACATTATACACTTTACTTTGCAAGGTACTTGCCTCAATTAGTAGCTCATCACAGACACCTTTCTAGGATAATAATTTTTAACAGCTGCATAATAATATTTCATAAAAAGATAATCACATTTAATTAAACCAATCCTCTATTGACAAACAGGTAGACCTCTCTAATGTTTAAATACTATAATCATGCCACATTAGCCATCCTTAGTTAAAGTAAAGCTCTTAGAATGAGGTTTTTATATATTAAGAAAACTTGCCTTTTATTCATCAGGTGTTTTGCAATTTTTTCCCAAGGTGCTATTTGTCTTTTGACTTCAGTCATTTTTTTTTCTCCCTCTGCTAATATTTATTTGGTAAACATTTTGCATTCCCCCCCACCCCCATATATGTTCTGGTTTCTGTGCTCTGTTTAAAAAGTCTCCTCCCCTTATCCAAGATTATGTTTTAAAAATCATGAAAATCTTAGCAATATCTTCCTTAAATTGATTTAACAGTGAAAATCATAGTATTATTATATTTAAGTATATTATATTTTTTAACTATAAATATTTTTGTTTCTCACATCATTTATCACTTTTTATTTTTTAAATTTTTTTTTTCAACGTTTATTTATTTTTGGGACAGAGAGAGACAGAGCATGAACGGGGGAGGGGCAGAGAGAGAGGGAGACACAGAATCGGAAACAGGCTCCAGGCTCTGAGCCATCAGCCCAGAGCCCGACGCGGGGCTCGAACTCACGGACCGCGAGATCGTGACCTGGCTGAAGTCGGACGCTCAACCGACTGCGCCACCCAGGCGCCCCAATTTATCACTTTTTAAAAAGTTGTATTAGGCTCTTCTATTCAGTAGCTTAGCTCATTACAGCTAATGAATATTTAAGTAGCCTAAAGTTCTCTTAGTATTTTTCTCTCTTTTTTTGAACTTACAGCAAAAGTTTACTCATTTATTTCTTTCCTATAGAGATTTAGTAGTTTCATCAGTATTTCCTAATTAAGAGATGGGGAAAAAAAGGTTGTATTTAATTAAAAATGGAGAACATTTTATCCGGGAGAACTTAGACAACAGAGAGGCTGTAGGTAAATGAGAGAATGGGCCAGATCATCTTTAAGCATTATTTATGCACTTTGAGAATTTTCAGGTGTGACCTTGGGCAAGTCCCTTAAACTCTGTAAGGCAGCAATTTCTTGATATTTAAAACAAAGTAATACCTGTGCAACCCACCTTGTAGGATTTGCACAGGATCAAATGGAATAATACACATGAATGTGCTTTGAAACTATAGAGAGTTTAGCCCAGAAAAGTATTTTTATCTCTTGCATTAAGCAACTGACATTTAGCTAACCAAAAGAAATCTGGTTTTGGGTTTTTCTCTTCAATTTTAGAGATGTCTACTCAATAAAAATAAATTCACCAAATGTTCACTTGGAGATAGAAATTATAACACAAGTAATAATGAAACAACGTAAGGCATTCCCAGGAGTTAAAAATGTAACAAATTGCTACTGTTAACAGCCAACTTTCTTACAGCAATTTAATTGCTGTTCAACTACCAAATACGTAGCACTTCAAGAAACCTCTTACATGTCTTACAAGTCTTCTAGAAAAAAGGTAATTTGAAAAATATTTCTAGTAGTAAGAGACAGCTGCACAGACCAATGTCATTTTATATGCATTAATTAGGAAGAGCACAAAATTCCTGTCCAGTGATTTTTTTTTCCTGTCCAAAGGCACAAAATCTTAATCTGTTTTGGACAGGTGCAGCATATCCCTTCTGTAAGGTAGCTAAACAATTAATTATGAGTCCCTAATGAATCATCATTTAAAAAAATCCATCTATGTATGAATATTCATATGCATAGGAAATTAGCAAAGATTATTCTCTCAAATTATCTCCTGCCAAAAGGGGACTTTTGCCACAATATTCATTTTAGAATGATTTTTAAAAGCCTACCACAGAAATCTTTCTTGGCCCAGACTTGCTCATTATATCAACTACTTTACTATAGATAATATGTAATGCTCACAAAGGACATTGTGATTTCCATAGCTGCTGATCCAATCAACTGTGCAACAGTGGGTTAAACCCAATAGGAAGTTTAAAGAAACGGTAAAGATCTGATAACTCAGAAATTTATTTTACTTGGCAAGTTTGAAGAGACGTGCAAAGTAATTTTCTTAAAAACTGATCTAAACTTTAAATTTAATTAAAATTATTTTCATATAATGTCTTGTTTGCAGGTAAAATTGTTTACATTTCATTCTTGTTAGAATTACCTGTACATAAATGAAGCAATGAAACCAATGTCAAAAATAACAGTTTTTTTTTTTTCAATTTTTTTTTTCAACGTTTATTTATTTATTTTTGGGACAGAGAGAGACAGAGCATGAACGGGGGAGGGGCAGAGAGAGAGGGAGACACAGAATCGGAAACAGGCTCCAGGCTCTGAGCCATCAGCCCAGAGCCCGACGCGGGGCTCGAACTCACGGGCCGCGAGATCGTGACCTGGCTGAAGTCGGACGCTTAACCGACTGCGCCACCCAGGCGCCCCAACAGTTCTTGATAGACTTAACTAGTAAACCATACTTTAAACATAGATAGCCATTGGGTACCTCTTTTAAATGAAGGCATGACAGGTAGGAGATTTGTTTATATAATTCAATTAATCTTTTTTCAATAACCATTTAGGTAGTATTATTATCTTACTGTTTACCAAAAAGAAACTGAGACTTAGCAAGGTTAAGTGACTCATCTAGTTTTTAATTAACTGACAGGGACAGGATGGGATTCCATATTAGGTTGATTATTTTTGCTATGTGTGGGCTACACTTTTCACATACTACATCATGTTATTTTTCATGTTCCTATATATATGTTAGGGGTTAATTAGCTAATTTGCAGAGTCTAGGAGACTAGTAGAGCAAAAGGAATTTATTAGCAGTAAAACTGAGATTACGATTCAGTGTTTATTTGAAGCAATATGATAGTTTAAAGAAGAATAATATACACAGAATAGACTCCTAATAAACTTTTTCTTGATAATAAAACTCCCTGGTGCAAATGTGCTATAAAGAGGTAAAAAGAAAAATAATTCTGATAAGTTGTGACTGAGTAAAACAGTTTTGGTTTTTAATGCCAGTGATGAACTCTAAATGTCTAGGTCAACAACAGTTACTACATCCACAAGCCCAATACTTTATCAAAAGCTGAAAGCCTTTGGAACAAGAAAAAATTATTTTTCTATTTTTTAAGGGTCCAATTCTTAAAAATCATGCTCTCTCTTAATATATTTTTTTTAGATATAAAGTATTTCAAATTAAAAGCACAAAAAGGTAAAATTTTACTTCCGATTCCTATCCCATCCACTGTTTACATATTTATTTTTCTTTTTCACAGATGGTCACTATTATTTGTTTCTTGATTTTCATTCCAAAGAAAATTTTTTGTGTATACTAACCAATATGAGTAAATATATATAGTCTTTTAACATAAACAATAGCAGACTAAACACTGTTAAAACCAATTCTTGTTTCATATGTAGAATGCTCACAGACTCATCTTTTAAAACTTTACTTTTAATCAAAAATTCAAACATGTAAAGTAAGCAAAAGTTCAATAAGCATTTAGATTTACTCACATAGCTGCCACCTAGATTTAACCACTATTAATATTTACATTGCCATATTTGCTTCACCTATTGGGGGGAATTATTTTAAAGAAATCATAGACATCAAGCTATTAAATATTTCAGCATTCATCTCCAAAAAGCAGAAAATTTTTCCTATACGACCATGATATTATATGGTACCGAAGAACATTAATTTCTTCAAATGGTCTAATGCCTAGTCTTTACTCAAGTTTCAGCAACTAACCTCAGAATATGAAGAATTATTACTTTTTACAGAGCTCCTTTGGCTGTAGTATTGCTAGCATAAGAGAAATATTATAGCCTTTAATATGAAAAGTTTACAATGTTTATTTTTAAATTTTGGTTGTTGTTGTCCTTTTATTTTTATTAGTGCCTTTCACCTCTATCCAAAAATAAAAACAATGACAACAAACACCAACCATCTGGACTCCACTTTGACATTTGCCTAGGAAACTTTCTTCATCATGACTAGTCCTCCACACTTTTACATGTATAAAATTGCCAGGATTCTATCCTCATCTTATTATTCAAAAGGAAAGGAAATCATGGTTGTGCATCTCTGTGAATATACTAAAACCACTGAGTTTTACACTTTAAGTGGGTGAACTGTATGGGATGTAAATTATATCTCAATAAAGCAGCTTTAAAAAAAAAGGGGGAGGTAATAAATAAAAACTCATTCTTTTTTTTAAAGTTTTTTTTTTTTTTAATTTTTTTTTTCAACGTTTATTTATTTTTGGGACAGAGAGAGACAGAGCATGAACGGGGGAGGGGCAGAGAGAGAGGGAGACACAGAATCGGAAACAGGCTCCAGGCTCCGAGCCATCAGCCCAGAGCCCGACGCGGGGCTCGAACTCACGGACCGCGAGATCGTGACCTGGCTGAAGTCGGACGCTTAACCGACTGCGCCACCCAGGCGCCCCAAAAACTCATTCTTAAGTAGTATCTGAATAAAGTTAGTTCCCTAAAGTAGAATTTAAAATGTTTCCAAGTATTCTTATTACTAAAATAAAAGCCTAATAATTAAACTAAATAAAGCTCCTACTATTCTACTATTTTGATTATGTGACTGTATTACAACTCTGACTTTTGTTAACATAAGCATAGCATGTGGAGACAGTTATTTTAAAAAAAAGGATAAATCAGAACTAACTCTCTTAGCAAAAAGAAAATCTCATAATATATTTAAAGTTATGTGACTTGAAAGGAAATAAATAATCTTGTTCCCTAGGTGGTACTGACAACTGGTACAACCATTCTGTAGGGAAGTTTGGCAAAATGCATCAGAAGTATTAATAATATTCACACACACTAATTTAAAAATTTCAGCTCCAGAAATTTACCCTAAAGACATATTAATAATTTTATCCCCAAGTATAAATATTTATATCCTCAAGTAAATCCATGGCCTGTTCATTCAAATACTATTTATACTAGTATAAGACTGAAAAGAACTTGGCTCTCTAACAAGAGAAAGGTTGAAAACTTACAGACCATTGAAAAGATCCAATAGTATGTAGCCATTAAAGATCATGTTGTAAGACAGTGCTTAAAAACATGGAGAATTCTTTATAAAATTATTGTAAAAGTGGAGGGACTTCTGGCTTCCAGTAGTGATGAAGGGTATTGGCTGGCAAATACTCCAGTAAGTTACAATATATAATCTGGCTGCTCCCTTCTCTTTGTGTGTGTGTGTGTATTTAATATATTATTTATATGTCATCTATCTATCTATCTATCTATCTATCTATCTATCTATCTATTTAATACAACTGTTTTAAAGGCACTAGAGAGTGACCCAAATCAAGCATAAATTAAAGGAGTATTAACCACTGAAAGACAGCAACTGCAATGAGTTAGAACTTGAGTGAGTGCTTTTTTTCCTGATCTCACAAAACTGCAGTCTTACTTTAGGCAGAGTTAAAGGTTGGCAGAGCAGCTGACAATTTACTGAGGGGAGGAAGGCAGAGTGGGGGTAGTCCTAGAAATCTGTGAGCCATGGAAGGGGTAGGACCAAAAATCTGAGTATAATCTCTGCCCAAATCCCTGGAGGGCCACTAAATAAGATACCAGTCGATCAACAGGAAAACAGCTGGCAGAAATCAGAAGGACCTTGTGAGTTCTACTGTGTTTTCTGACTCAGGTACTCCTGTATACATGTCTAACTAGGAGGCAGAAGGCAAAAGGCTTAATGATTTCACGTATCAGAGGACAGAGCTTGGTGATGGCTTACCACAAACTGCCCAAATCCTTGATCAAATGCTGAATTGCACAGATACAGAGAAGATCCCCAGGAGACCAAATTAAAAAAAAACAACAACAACAAAAAAAAACCAGCTTGAAACTGAAAAACTGAACAGAAATTTCAGCTGTTGCACACTGCAGGGGAGACAGAGTTTATGGTTTGACTCTAAGAGAGTTAGCAGCTTGCTAAGCAACAACAACAAAATAATTTTCAGAAGAATGTAACACATTCGGTTTTGGTAAACATATCCACAATATCTAGTATTTAGCCAAAAATTACTGGACATGTAAAGAAACAGGAAAACGTGACCTATACTCCAGAAGACGGACAGTTAACAGAAACAGACTCTGAGTGGGTCTAGATGCTGGATTTATCATTACTTCAAAACAACTATTTAAATACATTCAAAGAATTAAAAGGCAATCCCTATCAAAACAACACTAGCATTCTTCACAGAAATAGAACAAACAATCCTAAAGTTTGTATGGAACCAGAAGAGACCCCAAATAGCCAAAAGTAATGTTGAAAAAGAAAACCAAGCTGGAGGCATCACAATTCTGGACTTCAAGCTATATTCCAAAGCTGTAATCATCAAGACAGTATGGTACTGACACAAAAACAGCCACATAATCAATGGAATAGAATAGAGAACCCAGAAATGGACCCACAAACATGGGCCAACTAATCTTTGACAAAGCAGGAAAGAACATCCAATGGAAAAAAGACTATCTTCAGCAAATGGTGCTGGGAAACCTGGAAGAATGAACCTGGACCATTTTCTTATACCACACGCAAAAATAAACTCAAAATGGATGAAAGACCTAAACATAAGACATAAAACCATCAAGATCCTACAGGAGAGAACAGGCAACCACCTTTTTGACCTTGGCCATAGCAACTTCTTACTTGACATGTCTCCAGAGGCAAGGGAAACAAAAGCAAAAATGAACCACGGGGACCTTATCAAGATAAAAAGCTTCTGCATAGTGAAGAAAAACTAAAAGGCAACGATGGAATGGGAGAAGATATTTGCAAATGACATTATCAGATAAAGGTTTCGTATCCAAAATCTATAAAGAACTCATCAAACTCCACATCCAAAAACAAATAATCCAGTGAAGAAATGGGAAAAAGACATGAATAAATACTTTTCCAAAGAAGACATCCAGATGGCTAACAGACACATGAAAAGACGCTCAACATCACTCATAATCAGGGAAACACAAATCAAAACCACACAATGAGATACCACCTCACACCAGTCATAATGGCTAACATTAACAACTCAGGCAACAACAGATGTTGGGGAGGATGCAGAGAAAGGGGAACACTTTTTGTACTGCTGGTGTGAATGCAAACTAGTGCAGCCACTTTGGAAAACATTAGCTTGGAGATTCCTCAAAAAATTAAAAATAGAACTACCCTACAACCCAGAAACTGCACTACTAGGTATTTATCCAAAGGATACAAAAAGGCTGATTCAAAGGGGGCACAGGCACCCCAATGTTTATAGCAGCACTATCAACAATAGCCAAAGTTATGGAAAGGGCCCAAATGTCCATTGATTGATGAATGGATAAAGAAGATGTACATACAGACAATGAAATATTACTCAGTGATCAAAAAGAATGAAATCTCAGGGCGCCTGGGTGGTTCTATCAGTTAAGCGTCTGACCGACTTTGGCTTGGATCATGATCTAGCAGCTGGTGGGTTCGAGCCCTACGTTGGGCTCTGTGCTGACAGCTCAGAGCCTGGAACCTGCTTCAGAATATGTGCCTCCCTCTTTCTCTGCCCCTCTCTGCTCACGCTCTGTCTCTCTGTCTCTGTCTCTCTCTCTCTCAAAAAAAAAAAAAAAAAAAACACGTTAAAAAAAAAAAGGATGAAATCTTGCCAATTGCAACAACATAGATGGAACTAGAGTGTATTATGCTAAGTGAAATGTCAGTCACAGAAAGACAAATATCATATGATTTCACTCATGTGGAATTTAAGAAACAAAACAGATGAACATAGGGGAAAGGAAGCAAAAATAAGATCAAAACAGAGAGGGAAGCAAACTACAAGAGACTCTTAAATACAGAGAACAAACTCGGGGTTGATAGAGGGGAGGTGAGTGGGGGTATGGGCTAAGTGGGTGATGGACATTAAGGAGGGCACTTGTTGGGATGAGCACAGGGTGTTATATATAAGTGATTAATCACTTAATTCTATTCCTGAAATCATTTTTATACTATATATTAACTAACCTGGATTAAAAAAAAAAACAAACACACACAAAAAAACAAAACAGAATCGAAACTTAACTTGAAAAAAAAATTAAAGGGAAACTTGCCAACAGGATGGGCAGAAGGAACAGCAAACTTGAAGATATCAATAAAATTATCATATCTGAAGAACAGAGCAAAAATAGGATAAATATAAATGAACAGAGCTTTGGAGTCCTGTAGACTAACATTTAGAAGTCAAACAGAATGTAACTGTAGTCCTAGAAAGAGAGAAAGAAGAAAAGAAAAAAATATCTGAAGAAACAACAGCTGAAAACTTCCCAAATTTTGTGAAAAGCATGGAGGTATTAATCTTAAAAACTCAGTAAACTCCAGGATAAATACGAAGAAAACTATTCCTTGTTAGGTACATCAGAGTCAAATTTCTGCTGGCCAAAGATAATGAAAACATTTTGAAAGCAGGCAGAAAATGAACAAATCATTTACACAGAAACAGCAATAACACAACGGCTGCCTTCTTACAGAAACAATCTAGGCCATAACATAGAAGAATTACATATTCAAAACGTTAGTAAAAAAAGCTGAAAACTAAAAATTCCATATCTGATGAAACCTTACTCCAAAGAGGAAAGGGAAATAGGTATTTTCAGATAAGCAAAAGACCGAGTTCATTTGTTGCCAGCTGAACTGCAGTAAAAGAAATACTAGAAGAATCTACTCAGGCTGAAGGGAATGATTGTGAATGGAAACTGAGATCTAGAAGAAGGAATTAAGGGCATTGGAAATGGCAAATTATGGAGGTAAATGTAAGGTCAGTCAGTATATCTATCTATCTATGTCTGTCTAACTATATCTATCTGCATTTTTTTCAAAAAGAATGATACTGTTGAAAAATTTCTGTATTTTACCTGAAATGCAATACAAATTCTAAGTAGATTACAATCCTTAGAGCAAATCTATATATCTATATACATACCTAAATCTATTACATATATATGCATATATACCTATATATATATGCACATATCTGTAACACTACATTGCACATCTGAAACTGATACTGTATGTTACCTAGACCAAAATAAAAAGAAAATTTAAAAATCTATATAATAATACAGACAAGGAGAAAAAAAGGAAGAGCAGGCAGCATGAGCTCCATATTTGCATCAGTTCCTCTCGTCCCCTTTCACACAGGGACGAGGAATGGTGGCCTGGGTAGACACTGCACATGCAGTTGGTTTGCATTACAGTCTAGGAAACCTTAACCTTTTAAAGGAACTGCTGACAAACTTGCCCAACTTTTGATCCAGAAGGGGATATTATCTTTATTAACTTGGACAGCAACAAAACAAAATAATACAAACCCACACTGTCCACTTCCCTAGAAGAAAACATGTCAGACACTTTATCTTCTGAGGCTGTATTAAACACCCTTGGAAAGACTGGAAAAAAGTTGATGAGACTCAACAATTCTACTTGTAAGTACTTACCTCAGAGAAATTAATACATAAAATGTTCACATAAAGACTTGCTTGTGAACTTTCAAAAGCAGCTTTGTTCATGATCACCAAAAATTGGAAATAATACAAATGTCCATAAACAGGAGAATGGAAAAACTATGGTATATCCATACAATGAAATACTACTCAGTGGTATGAAAGAAACCAGGCAGAAAAAAGCAAATACGATATGATTCCCTTTGTATAAAATTCTAGCAAGGGCCAAACCTATTTATAGTGACAGCAACATGTCAGTGATCGATTGCCTGGGGGTCAGGTCAGGGGTGAGTGAATGACTGCAAGGGTCACATGGAAAGTCTTGTGGGTGATGATACATCTTGATTGTAGTGCTGGATACATGGGTGTATGTTTGTCAAAATTCATTGAAATTTACCTTCAAAATTTATGCATTTTTGCATGTAAATTATGCCTCAATAAATTTGATGAAAGAAAAAAATAGCACAAAAATTTATTTCATTGTTGTCTCTTTAAAAATGAGAATTGTTTATACTGGATTAAAATTCTACAATCAGAAAAACTAACATTTATTGGAAGTAAGAAAGATTTATTTATTGGAATTATAAGAAAACTTGTCATTGTTGAGATATACACCCATAGGATTCATTGCTCTACACTTTTAAATCCTTAGCAAACCAAAGCTTTTCTAGATATGTGAAAATAACTATTGGAGCGAAAAAGGAGACTAGAAAAACATGCTCGATTTTCTAGCTTTTAGTTTAACATATTCAGTGGAAAGTTGAACAACGTTGGAATATTAAACTTATCAGACTTGTGAAAGTGACCTAGTTTGGAGAGACTCCTGTCATGCAGCTTTGTGGTAATTATTTATTGATTCTTCTCCAGCATACTTATTCCTTGATAACTTAATCGAAGACAGTTTTACCTTTAGTGCAAGAGCAAAGAATCTGATTAACTTCATTCTAACCCTACAGGTGTTTCATGTGTTTACAATGAATCCAAAGCTTTGGTAAAAAAAAGGCACACTAATAATATCATGATATTGTGATATTGACTTAGGGTTTTCTTTAATATACAGCTGACCCTTGAACAACATGGGGGTTAGGAGCACTGACCTCCACAACACAGTTGAAAATCCTCATATAACTTTTGACTCCTCAAAAACTTAACCTGCTGTTGACTAGAAGCTTCACCGATAACATAAGCAATTGGTTAACACATATTTTGCATGTTACATGTACTATATACTGTACTCTCACAATAAATCAAGCTAGAGAAAATGTTTCTAAGAAAATCATGAGGAAGAGAATCTGTATATGTTTGTCTGCTGTCTGCTGAATAAATGAACAGGTTCCTTTAATAAATGAGGTTTCCTTTAGCCGTTGCAATCAGAACACTGGTCTAATTCACCCAACTACTTTCCCCGAGCAGTTTCTCTGTCCAGTGCTTACCCCAGCTTTATATAACTGTAACTACAGTTATATATAAAATATAAAACTGGATCTCAGGTAATAATGGCAAGAATGTATCTTGGACCACAGGGTCTTTCTGCTGATTACACCATTCTATGTTGTTCTATACGTGAGCATGCTACTTTCTTGTCTTGCCAAAGCATTACTGAAACTTATTTTACCCTGTCATTAACCCTTGAAACCGCTTATCAAAATGTTGGAGAAGTAGACTATGACTGGGTAAAGTTCCCTGAGTGTTAGAACTATCTTCCTGAGTCTAGAAAGATTTTCACACGAAGGGATCTACCTAGAGTTTAAAAGGCAAAGACAAGAGAACTGAATTTCTGGATCACTGTCTGGGCAGCAGGTCAGTGATTAATGGGGAATATTTGCCGCAGTGCACTGTGATATTCCACTTTTATCATTCCAGACTCACTGGACTAAAGATCTCATGCATACATTCTTAATAGGACTTATTTTCCACTTCATCCTCTAATTACAATGCTTTCATACTAGAAAATTGTGAAGGATGTTGTTCCAAAGTGGTATCTCCACTTTGAAAATAAGCCTACCTGAACAAAACATCCTCTTTCATTCCATTCTTCTTCCACTCCTTAAAGTATCCAGATATAATTTAAATCTTTTTTTAAAATTTCTTTAGTTTAAGAGAGAGCAAGCATGGAGGTGGCAGTGAGAGAAGGAGGGAGAGAGAATCCCAAGCAGACTTTGCACCATCAGCGTGGAGCCTGATGTGGGGCTCGAACTCACAAACTGTGAGACATGATGACTTGAGCCAAAGACTGATGCTTAACCACTGAGCCACCTAGGTGCCTCTAATTTAAATCTTTCTTATGATTCATATATTTGGAAGTCTTGGGTTTTTTTTTATCATGCCAGAAGAAAAGAATCTAAACAGTATTTAGATAAATAATGGGACTTGGTACACCAGTTTTTAAGGTTGAGATAATGGGAAAGCCTTAATCTCTTATCTAGCTATGTAAAACAGAAAAACAGCAAATGGTGAAATACCAATTTGTAAAAGCATGCCTCATTATTTTCACTAAATAATTAATGCCTTATTTACAGAATAGAGATTTACCAAAAAGATACTATTTCCACTTGTACCTGAATGCATTGTTTTTTGTTGTAGTGGAAAAATAATTGATACTATTTTTTTAATTCACCCAGAAGTTTTCATCTCCATGCATTCAACACAGTTATGCAGAATTTTTTGAAGTCCCACAACTCAACGAAATAGCTTTTATCTGCAATAGGAAACAAAGTGTTAAGAGAACAAGAAAAGGAAGGTCATTAAACTTGCCTAGGGTGGGGAAGGGACAAGGCAGAGAGAAAGAAATTGAAGAAATCCTTGAGAACAGGTGACACAATTGGACCTTTAAAGATAGCAGAATTTTTTGGTGGTTAAAGGGTCTGCTTAGGACAAGGGGCTATATATGCATGAATGTGGGGGTTTGAGAGCACAGTGCCTGTTTGAAGAAAAACACTACAGCTTTGGGGAAGCTATTAAAGATTCTAGATTAAGGGAGAATGTGTGAAGAGCAGAAGGATAATATATTTTGAGGAGATGACTCTAGTTGTAATAGATATATATCTATCTCACCTATTTGTGATATATATCATATATATATGACATGTATATCACATATATCATATATCTCACATATATATCACATATTCATACATATATGAATACAGTCAAGTTGGAAGAGAAATTGTCTGCAGGGAGGCTTTTTCCAAAGCTACTGTTCTATCTCAGAATGGAACCATTGGGGGCCTAGAACTGGGTGATGAAGAGAATGGGAAAGAAACTTGGTTGTAAGAGGTGTCAATAATACTATGGAAATGAAGTAAACATGATCTGATGACAGACTAGCCATCAGGGATAAGTATTTAAAGACTTCAGGATGTTTGGAATGAGTTTATTGGTAGAACAAGAGGTCTGGAAGGGGAACTCCTTTGGGGATTAAAATACTGCAGACAACTTTTGACAGATTAGCTGAGGAACTATCTGGCACTCAGTAGGATATAGGGATTAAATTCTGTAGTGAAGGCTGGGCTACAGATCTGGATTAAGGGGTGGCTACTGCCTTTTAAAATCTAGGGGGACTCTGGACGTATCTGCATGCAAAGGGTTTGAAAAAGACAACAGAGTTAGCCTCAAATGTTGATCCACTCATCTATACCTACACCTACCTCCGTGCAGACAGTGAAGACTAGAAGGCAGAGACGAAAACAGCTACTCCCCATGTGAACTGTCTGTGTCATGTAGTCAGGCTCACACCAAACTGGGTGTCTCTAGCACCCTTGTTTTGCTTATAGCTGCACTCTTTACTGCTTGCCTAAAGGTAATTATGTTTCCCAGCATCTTTTGGAACTCTTCATCTGTGCCCCAAAGAAGGACCTGGACACTTGCCACTCACCTGTCACCACAAGAGCATTCCCAGCCTGGGATGACAGAGACAAGTAAGGCTATTCCATCAGGGCAGCGTGGGGGTGCTGGGGAACACTAGGACAGTCCCACAGATGCAGGGAGAAATGAGGAAAGCTTCCTGAAAGTGGTGCTGTCCCTGCCATGTCTTAAAGGGGAAGGGACAAAGGGAAACTTGTTCCAGACAGAGATAATGTAAATACACAGAGGAAAGAATAGTCACGACACAGTTGAGAAATTCTACAGCTTGTACAACAGAAATATAGATCATAGAGCATCTTTTTGGCTAATTTTGATTTTATACTTAAGGTAATGAATAACCACTAAAGAAGAAGACACAAGGAAGTGACATGATAACATTTCCATTTATTTTATTTGTTTGTTTGTTTGTTTATTTATTTATTTATTTATTTATTTATTTAACGTTTATTTATTTTTGAGACAGAGAGAGACAGAGCATGAACGGGGGAGGGTCAGAAAGAGGGAGACACAGAATCTGAAACAGGCTCCAGGCTCTAAGCGGTCAGCACAGAGCCCGACGCAGGGCTTGAACTCATGGACTGCAAAATCATGACCTGAGCTGAAGTCGGCCGCTTAACCGACTGAGCCACCCAGGCGTCCCTAAAATTTCCATTTTAAAAACATTCCAACAGTGTGGAACTTTGGAAGATGTCTTGGGAAACTGGTGGCAAGACAATGTTAAAAGTTATTGCAATGGTTGAAATAAGTGATGGTGAGGGCCCGAGTGGAAGAAGGAAGAGAAGGCGCAGAAATAAATAAAGAAGGAAAACATTATGGATGAAGTATCAGCAAAAAAGTAAAAGGATGGAAGGGCCGGAGAGGGGAAGGGGCCCAGGAAAGAAGGTCCTGGGAGAAGGACAAGGGGGTACATTCAAGAATACAAGTGCTACCACTGAAGACTCTTTAAAAAAAATTGTTTTTTAATGTTTATTTTTGAGAGACAGAGACGGAGCATGAGTGAGGGAGAGGCAGAGAGAGAGGGAAACACAGAATGCAAAGCAGGCTCCAGGCTCTGAGCTGTCAGCACAGAGCCCGATGTGGGGCTGGAACTCAGAAGTCATGAGATCATGACCTGAGCCGAAGTTGGATATTTAACCAACCGAGCCACCCAGGCACCCCTGAAGACTCTTTTTGAGGAAAGGGGAAAGAATGGGATTCCAATGATTCAGGTACAAATTTAGGACTTAATAATAGAATACCGAGATGTTTTTATGTCAGAGCATAAAAGTTTTCTTTAGTTCAAATAGCTCCAAATGATTTCAAAAGGAAATTCAAATTACAGAATTGGATATTTATATCTGTGCCAGACTAGATTAAATCAAATTAACAAAACTTTAAAACATACCTATATTTGGAATTCCTCTGTAGACTATAGAGAATGGCAGAAGCATAAGGCATTGATATTTGCTTGTCTGTTTACCTACAGCTTGTACACGCATAATTCCTCTTGCTTCCCATTTCCTCCCCTTTACACTCTTTTCCTCAGGATGAACACAATAATAACTATATTTTGTAGCACCTTTTATTTAAGAGACCTAGGTTTTACTGTTTTCAGAAAAACTCAAAACACAAATTTATTATTTTTATAGATTATTCTATATAGAGCTTATACTTACCCTACAAATCCCAGTTTTTGAAACTTCTTTTTCAACTATAAATATGAAATCATTACTCTCTTGGTCATGGGCCTCAGAAACTCAAATTAGCAAATTCTGTAATCTGAAACCTTTTGAATCTAACAAAAGTTTTGGATATTAGCACCAAATATGCCATCCATTTAAAAATATGACTCTTCCAGTGCAGACTGGTACCCTCAGCCATTTTACTGATCACTCAATCAATATTAAATATTAATGTCTTCAAGCACTTTCTGACCTATTTCATATTAAAACCAATAACTCACCTTAGAAAAGTTCTTGATATAATTAACAATCTTTTCAGGCACACTTCCACAGCTGACCCACTTTAAAGTGGAGAAAATTAATACAAATAAAGGAGAATGTGCCACAGGATTATTTACCCTTATAATATTTAGAGCTGGTTAAAAGTAATTTAGAACTTCCCTTGAAACCAATTTAAAAAATATTCTCAAGAGTAACCTACACAGGATCAAAGTCCACTTAATATAATGAGACAATATGCCCATTATAAACTGCCAAACGATAAGACACTGGTCTGGGCTTGACAAAGGTAAATGACATTCAGATATTTATTGTTTATGGCAGCAGCCTTTAAGAAGCAGAATGCAAGACTCTTAATTAGAGTGCAGGAAGAAACTATCAAAGCTGCTATTTCTAAATTTTTTATCTGAAAGGAAAAAAAAAGCTTTATCAAATTAAATATTCAGATATTCACTGCTCCCCTCCCTTGGTGCTTCTTGTAAAAAGCTCCATACAAGATAGCCCCGTGATGATTCTGCAGAGACTACACAGTGAGAAGAGGTCAGAAGGGTACCTCACTTGTTTTACAGCAGTCAGTGACTTCTGATGTATTATGGTTTATGAGCTATAGAATGTCACTGATGCAGTTAATTTTAACACCCAAGACCTTACACAGCAGAGTAATTCTATTACAATACTTCGTAAAGAGATGGGGAGTGACCACGAAAATATTTTGCAACAAACAGAGATTTTATGATTATCTTGAAGCAAAGAATTTAATCAAGAGTTGACCTTTCAGAAAAAGAAAATGGTCTTTATTTGCTGATGTTTACTGGGACATACTACCTGTCAGTAGTATGCTACCTATGAGATGATTTAAAGAAGCCAAGGAGGAGAAGGAGGAGGAGCAGGAGAAAGAGAAGGACTACAAGAAAAAGAAGAAGAAACAGGAAGAAAACAACACACTTATTCTACAACTTGAAAATAAAAGTAACAAGTTAACATGGATCAACTCTGAATTTGAAAAGAACTCTAAGGAAAGATTATTTTGAAATTGGACATTCCTGAAAATATTTCTGAAAGTGGCTCACCTCACAACTCATATTTGTATCAAACTTAAGAATGGAAGTTTCATTCTCAATAAGATACTAGCAAATCGAATTCAACAGCATATAAAAAGAATTATTCACCATGATCAAGTGGGATTCATTCCTGGGATGCAGGGCTGGTTCAACATTCGCAAATCAATCAACGTGATACATCACATTAACAAAAAAAAAGAGAAGAACCATATGATCCTGTCAATCGATGCAGAAAAGGCCTTTGACAAAATCCAGCACCCTTTCTTAATAAAAACCCTTGAGAAAGTCGGGATAGAAGGAACATACTTAAAGATCATAAAAGCCATTTATGAAAAGCCCACAGCCAACATCATCCTCAACGGGGAAAAACTGAGAGCTTTTTCCCTGAGATCAGGAACACGACAGGGATGCCCACTCTCACTGCTGTTGTTTAACATAGTGCTGGAAGTTCTAGCATCAGCAATCAGACAACAAAAGGAAATCAAAGGCATCCAAATTGGCAAAGATGAAGTCAAGCTTTCGCTTTTTGCAGATGACATGATATTATACATGGAAAATCCGATAGACTCCACCAAAAGTCTGCTAGAACTGATACATGAATTCAGCAAAGTTGCAGGATACAAAATCAATGTCCAGAAATCAGTTGCATTCTTATACACTAACAATGAAGCAACAGAAAGACAAATAAAGAAAATGATCCCATTCACAATTGCACCAAGAAGCATAAAATACCTAGGAATAAATCTAACCAAAGATGTAAAGGATCTGTATGCTGAAAACTATAGAAAGCTTATGAAGGTAATTGAAGAAGACTTAAAGAAATGGAAAGACATTCCCTGCTCATGGATTGGAAAAATAAATATTGTCAAAATGTCAATACTACCCAAAGCTATCTACACATTCAATGCAATCCCAATCAAAATTGCACCAGCATTCTTCTCGAAATTAGAACAAGCAATCCTAAAATTCATATGGAACCACAAAAGGCCCCGAATAGCCAAAGGAATTTTGAAGAAGAAGACCAAAGCAGGAGGCATCACAATCCCAGACTTTAGCCTCTACTACAAAGCTATCATCATCAAGACAGCATGGTATTGGCACAAAAACAGACACACAGACCAATGGAATAGAATAGAAACCCCAGAACTAGACCCACAAACGTATGGCCAACTCATCTTTGACAAAGCAGGAAAGAACATCCAATGGAAAAAAGACAGCCTCTTTAACAAATGGTGCTGGGAGAACTGGACAGCAACATGCAGAAGGTTGAAACTAGACCACTTTCTCACACCATTTACAAAAATAAACTCAAAATGGATAAAGGACCTAAATGTGAGACAGGACACCATCAAAACCTTAGAGGAGAAAGCAGGAAAAGACCTCTCTGACCTCAGCCGTAGCAATCTCTTACTCGACACATCCCCAAAGGCAAGGGAATTAAAAGCAAAAGTGAATTACTGGGACCTTATGAAGATAAAAAGCTTCTGCACGGCAAAGGAAACAACCAACAAAACTAAAAGGCAACCAACGGAATGGGAAAAGATATTTGCAAATGACATATCGGACAAAGGGCTAGTATCTAAAATCTATAAAGAGCTCACCAAACTCCACACCCGAAAAACAAATAACCCAGTGAAGAAATGGGCAGAAAACATGAATAGACACTTCTCTAAAGAAGACATCCAGATGGCCAACAGGCACATGAAAAGATGTTCAGCGTCGCTCCTTATCAGGGAAATACAAATCAAAACCACACTCAGGTATCACCTCACGCCAGTCAGAGTGGCCAAAATGAACAAATCAGGAGACTATAGATGCTGGAGAGGATGTGGAGAAACGGGAACCCTCTTGCACTGTTGGTGGGAATGCAAATTGGTGCAGCCGCTCTGGAAAGCAGTGTGGAGGTTCCTCAGAAAATTAAAAATAGACCTACCCTATGACCCAGCAATAGCACTGCTAGGAATTTATCCAAGGGATACAGGAGTACTGATGCATAGGGGCACTTGTACCCCAATGTTCATAGCAGCACTCTCAACAATAGCCAAATTATGGAAAGAGCCTAAGTGTCCATCAACTGATGAATGGATAAAGAAATTATGGTTTATATACACAATGGAATACTATGTGGCAATGAGAAAAAATGAAATATGGCCCTTTGTAGCAACGTGGATGGAACTGGAGAGTGTAATGCTAAGTGAAATAAGCCATACAGAGAAAGACAGATACCATATGGTTTCACTCTTATGTGGATCCTGAGAAACTTAACAGGAACCCATGGGGGAGGGGAAGGAAAAAAAAAAAAAAGAGGTTAGAGTGGGAGAGAGCCAAAGCATAAGAGACTGTTAAAAACTGAGAACAAACTGAGGGTTGATGGGGGGTGGGAGGGAGGGGAGGGTGGGTGATGGGTATTGAGGAGGGCACCTTTTGGGATGAGCACTGGGTGTTGTATGGAAACCAATTTGTCAATAAATTTCATAAAAAAAAAAAAAAAAGAATGGAAGTTTCTATTCTGCTTTAAAATCTTCTAAAGGAAGAGTTCCAGAGGTTTTTGTTTCTTTTACTTTGCAAGAACAAAGGATGATATCAGGAAAGACTGACATTTCCTGGCACAATTACAAGAATATTCTTTGCATAACCAAAGGATGGGATTTAATGCAAACATCATGTTTTAGGAAAGTCAGCCAGTGCCACACTTCTCTCACCAATACAACTTTGCTACCTTTTCCTTCTGGACAGAGTTAAAACCAAATTTTGAAATAAGGAAAACAGAATGGGACCTTTGAAACACTCACGGTATCATAAGCCTTAAACTGAAATGAAAAATAAAATCACACTACACTGTCTAAAATGATCATTCATGTACTCCTTTTTTAAAAAATGTTTATTTATATTTGAGGCAGGGTACACATGTGTGAGTGCGCCAATGAGTGTGAGCAGGCGAGGGATAGACAGAGGGAGACAGGGAATCCCCAGCAGGCTTCAAGCTGTCAGTGTATAGCCTAATGGAGGTAGTGTGGTGAGGCCTGAACTCATGAATCCGTGAGATCACGACCTGAGCCAAAATCAAGAGTCGAATGCTTAACCGACTGAGCCACCCAGGTGCCCCAACACTCATTTCTTACTAAAATACTTTATTTCCTCATCTATTTCTTATCCTTTACAATTCTACTTTTTGAGTGTTTGCAAATGTATAGGACATATTAATACAGCGGTCCATATATACATAATTTACAAATAAGAGTACATGTTCTGGGTGAGTGCTCAAAAATATCTCATTGATAAGAGGGCAAAAAAGCTTAAAAACCATGGGCTTATGGTGCTGATATAATAGTGGGCTGCAAATTCCATCATGTGATTAGCTACAGTAATTGCATGTAAACAAATGGTTAAAAGTGCTGCATTTATACGATGTTAACATGAATTTTTTCCTATTAAGTTCCAGAACCACTATTTTAATGCCTCACAATTAATGAAATCACCGCAATTTTAGTCCTTACTGCAATCCTTATTTTAGGTTATTATAATAATTTAAAAACAATCCTTCTTCAGCCATGTAGTTAAATTGGGTACTTGACTTCCCTTTGTTGTTCCAGATAATGACAATTACTATGAGGTCTCTACAATGCTTCCCTTGTTTGAGGAAGACCATGAGTCACAAACTGAACATGAGAGTCATGTTAGAATTACAAATGTGTGTATACCTATTATACACACACGCACGTATGCACACACTTCTTTACATGAAAGTCCATTTTTCTGTGCTAAGGTCTAACTTAAACACAGGTAGTATGGATGGGTGGTATGGATGTCTACCATGATGATTTCAGGATCCTGAAATTCCATAGTGATCCACACTTATGGATCTAAAAGACGCCTGACTTCTTGAATTTCTGCATTCTGTCATAAACATCATCTCAGGAAAACTGATACAATTTATTAATTCTACTTTAACAAATGAGAAAATCAAAGCTTGGAGAAAGAAGATATGTGATCATGTTATTTTTTAATAGAGTCATATTCAGTAAAATGCAGCATTTTAAACACATAGTTTGGTGCTCTTGGAGAAATATTTATATTTGTCATACTATTCTTAAATTAGTGGAAGCAGGACTTCTATTCCCGTTCTTTCTGATGCCATTTTCTTAAATGCAATCAGCAAAGTCATAGAAATTGGCACTGTCAGATATTAAAAAATTATGGCAAATCTGTAATTCATAATTCATTTATTTCCCAAAGTCCATTTGCAGAGTGCCAACTAGGTATAAAAAGGCACTATGCTGACAGCTCTTGGGGACTGAGATTAGGACAGGACATTCTATGGCTCTCCAAGGAGAGAGGGCACCAACCCCAAGGGCACAGGCATAGAAAACTAAAGATGGGAGAACTCAAGAGCGTGTAATCATTTTGTTCAAGGCATACAGAAGATCTCTTATAAAATCATATGCTTTAAGGGTTCTGCAATAAATGCAGTCATATTTAAAAAGGAAGTGACACAACACTACACTGTACTCACACACAGCTATTGGAAATGATATCCACCTTAAAATGGTTTATGTAACTTTTATTGTACTTCCAGGGGGTAGAATAGATTTACGTTTAAGTTTTGGAAAACTGCTCACTGACAGAACCATTATAGTAATTGCACTGGGTCTGTTTATTAATTTGTCACAATTAAGTCAATAAGAGCTTTACTAATGTCCTATTACTTGATTAGTTTTGAAAGTGATTATCTTAAGAACTCAACTTAATTGGAAGCCTCTCAATTTACAAGGTACATTAAACCCTCAGTAGCATCTTAAGATTATTCAACATATGCAGGTCAATTACCAGTAATCACTGTTTTGTACAAATGTTCCATAAAAACTATAGCATGACATGACAAAGAGGGAAAGTGAGACCTAATTAATAATGCTAAACTCCAACTGACATTTCCAGGATAAAAGGGCAATATGAGCCTTCATATAAGGTCTTCCTAAAACTAGGTCTGTTACTAAAAATCAAATAAAGAAATGCTAGCAACTATCTACCTTACAGATGAAGATAATTTGTCATGATTGCTAAATCACCAAATTGCATTGCTTGTACTCATGCCCAGCTGCACATTAATTTCCAGATTAGTAAATTACAATTAATTCTTATTATTGCTCCATCACTTTTCTTTTTCTAGTTAATAAAAGAGACAGCAATCAATTCCTGTTCATCCCACTTTTTAGAACAGATCAACTACAACCACTACTGCATGAGCAGAAAACATGGAGTGGTTAATATACCCACTGAGAGTGTAAGGCTTTTAAAAATTATTGGCTGTAGTATAAATATTTTATATTGACCTTCCAATTCCCAAAGATTCAATATAGTTAGTTGAATATTTACAATGATTAACAATAATAAGGGCTGAGAAATTGCTTTGATACCTAGGCTGATTTCCAAACATCTAATCAAACGATTTCATAAACTTTTAAATTAAACTTTATTAATTAGATATTTGAAAGGTTTGCCCCACACTAAAAACATGAGCCTGGTCTTGAGATTAATCACAGGAAAATTGATTGCTGCTTCATTAAAAATCTGGGATAGCAGGCTCCTTGAAAAGATTATTCCACTGCTGACCTGTAAAGGCACTGTATGAATTATGTGTTCTGACTTGTTCCTAATTTAAGTCCTGTACACAGAATACATTTCCAATTGCCAAGTCTGATTTGCCACCAATTGTGTGAATACAGTGAACAAAGCTGAATCCCTAAAATACTAGTTCTGAGCATTTGAAAAACTTGAGATGAAAGCCACTTTGAGTTTGTTGCATTCAAATAACTATAATTGTCCTTAAAATTGTCCTGGGGAGTTAACTGCTTCAACAGTGGGATGCTGTGGGGGAAAGTAGTGGTCATATTTAACAATCCAGTTCCGTGCATTTTGTACCAAGGATCTATCTGCCAAGAACTGAATAGTGAGGAAGGCCTCTTACCAGCCTTCCCACATACCACAAGCCATTTTTTAAGGGATTTAAGCAGCCCTCTTGGGGTAGATTATCTCTCAATTGCCTACACATCACCTTTGATAAATTTTTGCACTTTAATTACTCATATGCTGTAATTTAGCTTTAAGTGTGGGCACTTCAGGAAATACAGAAAAAAAAAAAAACCCACACATTTTTTCAGCATCTAATCCATGGTTGAATAAAACATCAGCCAGTTTACTCCATTCACATGTCAACTTTCTGCCACTGCCCCACCGAAGCGCAGCAGCAGAAGTGGTCTGTGGCAGACGGGAATTCATGAAGCAAGAGGGTGGGGTGGTGTAGAGAAGTAATGAGGACTGTTAGAGGCTGTGTGCAAAGACAGATATGGTCTGCTCCTTCCTCCAGGGAATAAAAGACACTGAAAACCTCATTTACCTGGGTATTAACTTCAATTATGGCCAGAGGAGTGGGAAGAAATGGAACAGTTCAGACGCCATTAGGTTCTTGAAATTCTTACTGCCTCACAACGCATGACTAAGGAATAGCAAAGCATCCTTTATTCAGAATTTCTTGTCCCTTATGTCCCAATAAAGGAGGATATACACAAAGTACCTTTAAATTAAGTGTTGCTATCCTTATTTTCCACTTGCAATAAATAAATGCCTTTAGTTTGGTCAAGCTATGGAGTGCTTGGCACAGATATAGTGATCTGACGCTTGGCGAGAGAATTAAATGATCCAGAAGAAGCCTGGGTTCCCTCCTCCTCTTCTGATGGGAGGATGATCATAGCTTCTTGGGCTCTGGAATGCCCTCAGGTATAGGACCAGGTCACCAGCTGCTTAAAATAAAGTTGCTTTGCCTGAGCCATAGGAATGGCTTTTACACAAATGGCTCTCCTTTCTATGTTACCCCGAAGTCCTTCATTGAAAATGTTTTTTTGTTCCCCTCTATGCTAAAATGGACCAACATTTGCTTTCTAGTCTTACTGAATTAAAAAAAAAATAATAGTGCAAGGGAAAAAACATGTAAACTTTTTTTGGGGGTAATTAATGTCTGGAATCAGTGCTTTCCAGAAGAGGCAATAAACTGCTTAGAATTAATTGAAAGAGTTGGGTAATTATTAACAAAATAAACTAGTCATAGAAACAGAATCCTCCCTCCCCTCTCCTCCGCCACTCCTCACCCCTCAAGGATGTTTGGAGTTGGGGGCTTCACTGAGCAGCTCTGAGATTTAAGAAACTAACTAGCTCTTATGGCTCATTTCTTATATTACGATGGTTCTCAAAGTATGGTCCTTGAGCATCAGCAGCATTGGTAGCATCAGCCTCTGCGTCAGCTGGATCTGGGTAGAAATGCAAATTATTGAGACTTACCAAAAACCTGTCCAGTCAGAAACTCTTAGGGGGCAGCCAACAATATTTGTTTTTAACAAACTCTCTAGGCAATTCTTATACACTCTAAAATTTGAGAACTACTATTCTATTAAAGCTGGGTATTTTCATACCAATTTTCTAATATTTCTATATTTCTAAAGTTAAACTGACCATCAGTTGGGCAGGGAAATGTTTTCAAAGGTAATTGAGAAGAGAAATGAAGCTATTCTCAGCATATAAACACTAGACTTAATGCAGTGATTTTCAACCCCAGGTGAACATTGGAATAGCTGAGGAGATTTGAAAAATGCCAAGACCATACTCCAAGCCAAATGAAACAGACCTGGGGACAGGGAGGCAGCAAAAAATATGTATTTTTAAATGCCCTAGTTATTCTAAAGCACTGGAAAGGTTGAGAATCACTGACAGAAAGTAACCATAGCAGTCAGACCCTCAGTAGAAGTGAGACAGCCTAAGAACTAGGAAGGAGGGCTCTACAGATATTTACAGCAAGAGTGCACATACCTTCTTATGGACCAGGTTTATGCCATATTAATTAAACACTATCTAATATGTGGGACATGGGAAAAGACCATTGCCTTTTATTGCCTCACACACTTCTTAAATCTTATGGATGGAGCAGTTCTTATTTCTAGAGGAGACAATTCACCAATAAATATAATTTTAGAGAGGAAACTGAGATTGGAACCTATAGGCTGATTCCAAAATATTCTAAAAAATAACAAATATTTGAGTATGGAACCAGCACAATCCTACATGTACTACATGGAGACATTCTCTCTATATTTCCAGCTGGTTCTACAAATACCATCTCTCTTCCTGACCTCAAAAATGAAACTTGAGAATGGGTTATAAGCACTGAGTAGCTTAAAAACTTAAAAACTGCTATAAAAGAAGTATCAAGACCAAATTAGTTTTAGTTATGTGCTATTTTCTATAATATAAAATACTATACACACCACATAATTTTATAATGAAAATTGAGAAGAACAAAAATTAATAATAATTTCAACTTACATTTATTTCACACCACTTCGAAATGATATTTTATAATTAAACCATTAGATTTCCACAAAAAAACTTTATGAGGTCATTAGGATAAGTAAAATTACTATTATTATTTTACTTTATGAGAAGGTAACTCAGTTTAGTGACTTATCCAAGGCCAAGAGCTATATTGACAATGTTCATAAACAGCAGCTTTAACTATGGTACTGATATTCTAATGTCTGACATTGATAACTTTGTGCATGTCAGTATGAAAACCTTAAAATATAGTTATTATTAAAACATTCAATAAGGAAAAATAAAAACAGAGTAGGTTAGCTTAAGATGCTTGGAAAAAGTGGAACTTCCTTCTTTTCTAGGGTTGCTTGAACTTTGAATTTTTAGCAGATCCACAAAATATATAAATAAAAGATAAAGATAAGACACAACACTGATTTTACACTCAGGTTGTATCACTGCTACAGAACCTTTTTCAGCATTTTGCATCAGAATATTAGAGAATCATTAAATAAGTCTGATCTGTTCATGTTCAAAAAATTTGTTTCTTGATTTTTAAAATATTATTCTTGTGACTTAAAGTCTAAGATTGTATTTGCTTCATCTTAAAATTTAATAAGTTTAATAATATGAACATTTATATTTCAACTCTCAAATAAAACACAGGGAGATATATGGAAAATATTTTTAAAAATATTTAGCTTAATTAGATGGTCTTTCATAGTTTGTGTCTACTGAAACCAGCTACAATAATACTTAAGCATTTACACCCCAAAGTAAAACCCAATAAGGGGGCTACTGCCTTTTGTTACTATAGTACATGCTTCACACAGGATAATCTTTCACTATTAGAAAACCTTAAGCTATGTAGTATTCTTAATTAAGGCCCCATTTCAGTTAAAGTAAAGCAATTTGCAATTTAATTATAATAATAATACAAATTGCAATGTAACTAATGATACAATATGCTGTTGTGTTGCATAATTAGAGCAGTCAGTAAATAAGGTTTTACAAAGCAGGAAATAAGAATAGGTGAAGGAGTTGTGCTCATTCATCACCTTGCTGACTAACGAGAGC
The DNA here is from genome assembly GCF_007474595.2 of Lynx canadensis. Lineage (NCBI taxonomy): Eukaryota > Metazoa > Chordata > Mammalia > Carnivora > Felidae > Lynx > Lynx canadensis. The sequence goes on from NC_044307.1 coordinate 108,196,594, forward strand.
TGGAACGGAGATCAGTCACTTCCCAGCACATCCCTTGATGTGCGCCACAAAAGCACACGCTATAGACAGTTCCACTAACCTAATATAACCACCAGGCAAGTGTCAGTTTGGAAAAATCCACAAAGAGAAACAAGTGATAAAATAGTATATAGCTAAAACTAACTCATTTATCAAGAAAGACAGAATAATTATTAGGAATGCCCAGATTGTAGGCCTTGTGATAGAAATGAGTAATGGGAACATTAACTATATTATTTTAAATTAAGAACACACTGGAGAAAACTCCAAATCTAGTAAGTTTACTCTATCTAGGCTTGAATTACACCTAGAAATATGGAAATAGTGAAATGCTTTATTTTACAAACCACAGAGGTGATTTTTCTTCTGTAGGGTGGAGAAAAAGAATGCATAGGGCCTCCTGTTCACAGTAATAAGATCAGACATCAAATTTTGACATTTGCACATTAGAGAAATTGAGTTCTACCAAAAATCTAATCTACTAAAAAGGCCATGCTTTCCTTTTAACAGAGGTGTTATATAATACACACATCTTCATTCTGCTATTGTATTGGTGAAGCTGGTATGTTAGTCGAATCAGGTCCTGTGTATGACACCCAGGTATCTGTTCAAATTACCGCTTGCTATTAAATCACAATTCCGATTAACTTACAAGATAATATAGCAGCTCTTGAATTAAGAATTATTACAGATGTAGCAAAAGAGATAATTATATAACTATTTTTTCTGAACAGATTTTTGGGACAGAATTCCTAATGTGGAACATGAGTAAATTATTTAGATTCTCTGCTATTCTCAGTTTGCACAAATGCTGAAAACCAATTTGGCTTATTGGTGTTTTGGCTCCAAATGCATAAACCTCCTCAATTCAAACTACTGCTTGCTTTAAATTCAACTCGGTGAGTACTTATTATCTCTCCTTGGCACAGACCAGTTTACATTCATCAGTTACTTGAGTGAGTGTATAATATAGTAACATATAAAAAATATATTCTGCTTTACCAACCAGGCCGTGAATACCCTGAGGGAAAGATCATGTCGGTTGTCTTTTTAAATAAAGTGAAAAGAAACAGAAAATCTTCCCAGGACCCAGTACAGAAACTTTATCACAGCAGGGACTAAAATAAATGCTTATTTCTTACAACAGAAAGGTAAAGAAACCAATTATCTTCAGGCAATAATCTGAATACTAGAGGGATGTGAATAGATAACACCAATAAGTTCACATTTTTTGTTAGCATATAGGTGTTGGCAAAGAGCAGCATCCCTATTTTTAAAATTGAGAAGCAAGAGAACTATGATATTACAGACAGAATATTCTATACCGCTCCCATCGTAATTATTGCCAAAATTCTCAAAGCCAGTCAACAGTGAGTATGTAGCTACTGTATTCTAAAAAGCACCCTCAAGCACTTTTTTTCTTGTGGGAATCATTCCACAGACACTCCCTTATTCTGAGAAGATAATTAAGAAAATATGTTTTTGCCAGACATATTTTTCCCCTCTCCTTTGAAAATTTTACTGGTGACAGCCGTCAAAAAACTAGAAAAGAAGCTCCATGCCAGCTGTCCCTTATCCTCTGGCACATACTGTAAAAATACAGATACTCAGAGGAAACAGCACATATACACAGGTTGACATGAACCACACATCCTGAAAGGCACTTATTACAGATAAATATGAAACTCTGGCTTCTTTTCCTAGAGGATATTCTTTAAGGTAATAAACAAGCCTCACAGCCGGACGGAGAATGAATTCTATGAGTATACTTGATTACGCAAAGGGATATGAGGAATTTCAGTGGATTGATATCACTATTAATTCTGCCATGGCTTATTTTGTGAATTTGGGCAAGTCAGTGCTATTTAGTAAATGGGATTGAGAATGGAAAAAATGTATAATAAAAAATTTCATACAAATCGCCCAGGAAGAAATTAAAAGTGTTCCCATCAGCTCTTGAGTGGTCACCTAATTTCCTCTAGTTTTACGGGAAAACATTAGAGAATATAATAAAATGACACATTAGTTTTTAACATATATAATTTTCCTGTAATCTTTGAACTTAAAAAATTCTAATGTAAAATACTATACATTCAAAATAAGCTTTTAAAAAAAACTCCATGCCCCAGCTGATGAATTTTCAAGAGGTATAGACAATAGAGGATAATAGAGGATTCCTCAGTATTTAAGTTTTTAGAAGTATTCCTTTGTGTACTGAAAACTACCTCCACTATACACGAAGGATAGTTTTAACTAAGGAAAAAGCCTCTTGGCTGTTGGAAGCAAACACTAAGTAAAATTAAATATGCTTGAAAAGAATCTAATTTCTTATGCTTATTTTGAGAGAGGCTAGAACTAACTGAATGATACGTGCACCTTACAATAATTGACTGAACTTGGGCAATGATGGAGGTGCACACCTCTCTCTGCTAGTTTCAGCAGGGCCTTATTTAATTACCCTCCAGGAAACAATGCAAATTAGTTCCGCAGAATCTTAGAGTAGAAGTTGGAGAGATCATTCACGTCAGTATTTTAAACTTAGGGTTCTTAGGTTCTAGGTGGGCTCCGATGGTGCTGTTAGCTTTTGGAAATTGTGCAAAAATATGTGTAGTCAGGAATGTGCATTTTATGAGGAGAGGGCCATGTTCCATCAGAATTTCCAAATGGCCTATAAACCTGAAAAGGTGCACGAAGCAACTACTGAAGTGGCCTAACTTCCAGTTTACAAATAATCCTGGGGAGCTGAAATGATTGCTCGAAAGACGCTCAGAGTGGCTGTAAAATACCTGGAACCAGGTCTCCTGATAACCACTTAACTCAGTGTATTATTATGCTTATATCATTTTTTTTCTCAGAGGGTAAGTAGGAAAAAAAAGTGTTAAATGTGCAAAGTGTTTTCATAACCAGGTCTTATTTCAGGTGGCAGAGTCGTTTCTAGGTCAGAGTATTTTCTATAAATACAAAGTCCAAAGATATAGAAGCCTATTATAGGTGATCTACATGAGCCAAATAAAAAACTCACGGACCTCCAAACAAACACCATACTGCCTCCAGGCCAAGCACACACCCACTCTTGCTTTGAGTCCCTGCAGTGTATGCTATGACCTTCAAGGTGGAAGAGAGAGCTGTCAGACCTCTAAAGGGAAAAGCGGATCCTGAGATATCACATCATACAATAGAGAACTCAAGTTAACATGGCCTACTTTGGTGGACTCTCCCTCTCCCTGCCTTACTGACTTAACATCCCCACCTCAAACACACACACACACACACACACACACACACACACACACACACACACACACAATTATAAACAGGTACAGTGTGATGTCAGGTATCGATATATAACATACAAATGAAAACAAAGCGTCACATTTAACTGATTTATTAACCAAATAATTAATTTCACTGACTATTTAAGATTAATTTCAGGAAAGAAAGTCACTAAAATAAGTAATTTAGAATAAATGTGCATTAATCCTGCCAAATCACCCTGCACATCCTCTTGGCATTTCTAAAAACAAGAAAACTTTTTAATGTATTGATGTGTGTATAAATGTCTAAGTACATATTCTATCTCTACCATTTATATACAATATGATGTTAGGCAAATTACTTAATTTCTCTGCGGTGCAAGTCCCACTAGTAAAATGGAGATAACAATGGTATTGACCTTTTTGGGTCACTGTGGGATTGAATATGGTGATACACGCAAAGACCCTAGAACAAAGCTTGACATTTTATGATAATAAAATAGCTATCATCATCATCACCACCACCACCACCACCACAAGGAGGTACGTATGTAACTAATTACTTATGGGGGAGAAGGGGTTAAGAAGGCAGCTTAAGATAAGACTGTTTATTGGCAAACTATTCAACTATCATAAAAATTCAAACTACTCCCTGGGAAAATACCAGAAAGTCTGTTTAGCCCAGGTTTTCTTGGAGCCAAATTCCCATGGACTTGGCATAACAAGATTCTCCACCCAAATGGGATGAGAAGGTTGGGCTGATCTGGGTCAGTGGAGCAGTTCCATTCCCTCCTTACAACTGTGGGCAGGCCAGCTCCAAGTGCTCCCCACCTGTCACACCAGTTCCTTACATGGGAGATCTGATTGGTCCAAGGTTCTGGCTCTGCAGTATCTCTGCCAGCAGCCTAATTGAAGTAAGTGCTCTTAGGACTTGGATTCTTTGGAAGTGAAATGCTTTGACAATGATTTTAAAGATAATGGGATGTTCTTGGTATCTACAGGGAGACAATATTCAACATCACCATGAATAGTGAAAACCTCAAATCACGTTTGGCTTGGATGATTCTGTTGGGGTCATACCATCCCATGATAGGGACCCATCTAAGGCCTGGAAAACTGCTAGCTTCCAACACTAGGACAGATGCCAAGACTCCCAGTGGTATCAGTCACTGACATCATACAAGAAATTATCCATCCAGTTAAACCACAATTGAATATTCCAACTTAAAATATGTTGTGAAAATGAAGAATTTTACCTTTTTATATTCAGCAATGCCCAAGGTATTCCAGAGGGAGTATGAAACGCAGGTAGCAATTTTACCCCAAGTTCCACTGCTTTCTTTCGAAATATCTGAAAAGTTAAACAGTTACGTAAGCTACTATTGTAAGCAAAACAAAAAAGTGTTATATTATCGTCTCACATTTAGTACTTTTCTACTTTAAAATTTTCTTTATATGAAAAAATAAGTTTCTCAAATTAATAGAATTACCTAGTAAAGCAAGAATGGTCCAGGGGCCACTGTGCTGTGGGGAATTTATTACTAATCTTGGTTGCACATTAGCATCATGTTGGGAGATCTGAATAATACGGACGTCTGGATCACACTCTCAAGATTCTAAATTCTATGGTTTGAGGTTCCCGGAACACAATTTTTTTTAAGCACCACAGGTGACATCAGATGATTCCAACATGCAAACCAGAGGCAGAACCAGGGCTGCTGGAGGGTAAGTCCTGGACTGAAAATCGGGAGATCTGGTCCTGTCCCATCTTTACTGATTCAGCAGAGCACAGAGAAAGGAGAAGTTTTAAAAACATATTATTACAAGTAACCTATATGTCCTCTCAGTTCTTTGCAGTTTTAACTTCCTCTGATGTTAAGTGTAGGTGAAATGGAAGACACAAAGTTAAATTAGGTGCAAGTTATGCCCAGAATTTATAAGGAAGATGATATATGCACATAAATATCTAGAATATAGATAGAACGACAACTGGAGATAAAATCATCTGGGAGTTCAGATGCACTCTGTAATGCTCTATGGTGAAGACAGCATTTAGATGAGGGCTGTACTCAGCATGTAATGGGACTAGGAATACTAGAAATTAAGGCAGGAAGTGGAAGCGGTATCCCTGGGGGCCGTCAGTGTAATAAACACAGACACAGGCAAGTGGGGACCTGTAGCAGAAATGGAATAGGTCAGCTTGCCTAACCAAAAAAAGAGGGAATACTGGTAAACAAGGTCAGACATATACAACATGGGCCCAAACTGTGGAGTGTCATAAACATAAGTCTAAGAATTCTATTCTGTTAAAATGGGAAAATATCAAAAGTTTTTAAGCAGCCAGTTCACTTGAGCACATTGTGCCTTAGGAAGGGTAATGAGATGACATCCATTCAGTCTCACTGAAGGAAGGCATGCTACAGCTTTCCCTGTGACAGTTGAAGCAGCAAGCAGGTGCCTCGCCCCTTCTCCTTCCTATACTGTATAGGACTGAGCATGGTGGGATGGGAACTTAACTATTTCCCTTTGCCTCTTGCTCAAACAACGGAGATGTGAGAAAGGCTGGGGAAACCCTGAAAAGCATGGAAAAAATGAAAACAAAGTCCTCTCCCAGACAGTGGAAAAGCATTCTTTAAACCCCCTGTCAAAGAGGTCTTGTGTAGCATCTCCAGAGGGAACGGTTCCAGTCCATAATTTCCTGCTGTAAGTCCTGAGTCCCCCCACAGAGAAATCCTGGCATACACTTGGGCTCCCAGAATGAATATACTCCAGTAATACCAATGTTGATGCTATTTTGAAAACCCTACTCTTTTGCAGACTCTCATTTAGTAATGAAAATTAAGGAAGTAATGAGTTTTACTGTAAAGTTTTGGTTGACAATCAGTTTAGATAAACTAATTCCTGGTATAGAAATGAGGACACAGACATTTGTAATACATAGAAAGCACTAGAAAACAGAGGGGTTTTTTTCCCCCACAAATTACTATAACTCTCTTTAAAGTGGACAATTTCCCATTTCAATCACTAACAGTATATCGAAGGAGAGGAGAAAAAAAAAAAAAACAAAAAACAACAGACCCAAAGATATATTCTTCTCTTTCTCTGCCTTACTCTATAGAATTCTACATTCTTTTCTGCTGAAAGGGATTATCCAATCACCGCCCAGCCATCTGTTGACTTCCTAGTTTCACTTTTTAAACTGTTAGTTAATTAACTCCTTTTTCAAGAAACTTACATAAGATGGAAGTCAAACGATGCAATTAAAATACCATCGTGGATATTATAACCATATGGCGTGGGAGGTTAAGGATGAAGGCTTTGAAAACACAATGCCTATACCTGAATATTAGTTTCAACTTCTTCAAATTGGGTATTCTTGGACAAATTGCTTAATCCCTCTATGCTAAGCTTCCACATCTATAAAGTGGGGATAACAATAGTATTTACTGGTGTGCCTGGGTGATTCAGTCAGTTAAGCATCCAACTCTTGATTTCATCTCTTGTCATGATCTCACAGTCTTGAGATCAAGCCCTGCATCAAGCCCTGCTTTGGGCTACACGCTGAGCATGGAGCCTCCTTAGGATTCTTTGTCTCCCTCTTCTTCTGCCTCACCCCCCCTCTCAAAAAAAAAAAAAAAGCCCACAGTTGCATTTACTATTTTAAAGATTGTGGAAAGAAATGACTGTTTCTATATTGAAGGATCTTAGGACACGCAGCAATCACATTAAAAGGTTAGCTGTATCATTACGGTGATAGTGATAATGGTATTTCCCTAAGAACTTTCCCTAGAAGGAAATGCTTAAAATTCTTTCTTGTCTTGGCTTTTATCCCACTGCTGTTTTGGTAGCTTCTCCTCAGGTTGTGTGTGTGTGTGCTATGACCCCATTACACATACTCTTATTATCAGCATTCATTCTCAAGAGCTAAGCCCTCAGTTCTCATCACCTGTTTGCATTTTCTAATTCAACCTTCCATGTCAGCTCTAGTGCTATACTTCTACTTGTGTACTCACATCACCAATTTGGGTATCTTGTTGTCTTCTGAAACAACATGTCCAAGATGAAATAATCACTTAATATTCCAGGCAAACTTCCCCAGTTCCATCACTGACACTGTTCAACCAGCCCGTGGGTCCCAAGAGAGGAAGCATTTTGACTATTGATTTATCACTCTTTAGTCATCAAATGTCAATGTTCATTTCCCCGAAATGTCTCATATCCAATTCATTCCCTTTCTGTGATATGAGCATAGTCCTCATTTTCATCACCAGGTACAATGAAATGGTATGATAAAAAAAAAGAAGGCCCTCTTGGGGCGCCTGGGTGACTCAGTCAGTTAGGCGTCTAAATTTGGCTCAGGTCATGATCTTGTGGTTTGTAAGTTTGAGTCCTGCATCAGGCTCTGTGCTAACAGTTCAGAGCCTAGAGCCTGCTTCAGATTCTGTGTCTCCCTCTCTCTATGCCCCTCAGTGAGCGCGCTCTCTCCTTCTCTCTCTCTCAAAAATAAACATTAAAAAAAAAAAAAAGGAAGTCTCCCATTCTCCAGGATTTCCCTTCCTGTTTCCATTAGTCTGTATCTGTATTACCGAATCTTTTTACTATACGACTTTCTTCTTCAAGAAACAATAATGATTCCCTCTTGTCTAAAACATCAGGTTAAAACTGATCTGCTGACTTTTCAATGACCTCTATGAATGAGACCAATTTATTGTCTTCCTTCTCTCTAAGACCACTCTGGCTCCAGCTTGAGTCTTCACGGTCTTGGTCACTCATTCAAGGTCCATCCACTTTAGTATCTTTTTTTTTTCTTAAGTGATTTTCCTCCTAACTTTACTGAGATACAATTGGCATGTAAAATTGTATATACCATGATGATCTGATGCATGCATACACTGTGAAATGATTACTACAATAAGCTTAGTTAACATCTCTATATTTTTGCATAATTCCTTTTTTTGGGGGGGGGTGGTGCAACCTTTGTATACTTATTTGTAGAGTCTCTCACCTTGAAACACCCTTTTCTACCTCCTGGTGACCAATCCAAATTCACCCATTGCTCAAGGCCCAGTCTAAATCTCAACTCCAGACCAAGATCTTTGCCTTATGTGAACTCCTACACTGACAACTGGCATCACATAATGTAGCATTTGATTACAGAAATCAAGATATAGATCTCTAATGCTTTCTTGTGTGACTCTCTTGTACCCCCAAGACTGGCTCTACCATGACTTCAAGAGGCGCCTGGGTGCATCACTTAACTTTTCTGGTTCTTGGTTTCCCCAGTTAAATGGGCTTATAGAAAAGCAAGTACTCTAAAGTCATAAAGCTAGTACTAAAATGGGACTCGCAAAAAAGCAAACCTATTATCATTTTTGTAAAGATAGGAAGTGTTAATTTGCCATCAAATTCTTAGTCAACCTTGGTTTCCAGGATTTACTGGCACTTATGTTTGGTAGGGAGGATTTTATAAAGATAGCAAAAAGAAAAATGACAGTTAATAAAATGCAATCCATGCTGATAATAGAAGATTATTTTCTTTTTTTTTTAAATGACCATTAAAATCAAATAGTTTTTGTACAACATGTACCAATCAATTTGAGATGGGCAGACACTTACGACCCACAAGGAAACTTCAAAAAGATCCTGCATCATAGAGATTCTGGTGATATCCATAGCAAAAAATTAAAACTAATGTAATCTGCTGAAAGAAGGGTAGTAAAATATGATGAAATAGCTTCTAAAATAATCTTTCAAGCATGTATCTAACAAATAGGTTTAAATAAAAACTTTTATGGTCTCAAGTTAAGAATTTCAAAATAACTGCACCAAACCTGTATCTTTTCACTACTTTTAAGGAACATCATCATAGTCTTACTGCTGTTTTTGATCTGTGTTTTAAAAACTTCAGATTGTAGAATGTATCAAATAAAAACATTTATCTTTTTACTTTTCCCTTACAGATAGGATTAGACAAGGCTGTAAACAAGATGTATGGCTTTTTTTGCCTTTCTAGTTTGCAGATCCCCGAAGAACTGTACAGGAATATTTACACGCCAGAGCAAAGAGTAAGGAAAGAGGAGATGAATAAGAACAGAAGGCTCTGGCACTGGAAAGAACCAGTTTCAGTTCAGACATGCTTCAGTTTGAAGTGCGCAATCAATATCAAAGCCTTTCTTCAAATGCTTACGCTGAGCTGAAAACTTCACTGTTAAAAGATCAAACACTAATTCCCCATTAGTATAAGCAGTGTTTACCTATTACTCATTTTTGCTACATAAAGCTTTCAGCACAAGATGCCATAGATATGATAAATATCTTTGGCTGAAAACAACTAAAATAACCTATATATCGTTAGCTGAGTTGATTAACACACATGACACGGCCAAATTTAATCATTCAACCAATAAGTAGTTATTGAGCTACTGTGGCTTTATAATTTAGAGTAGAATTGCTAAAGGTTTAAGTATTTAAATAAAGATATATAAAAATAGTTAATCCAGAAGAAATTTAGAGCTGGAAGGGATGTCAGAGGTCATCTAGTTCTATAATCTTAGTGTACAGATGAAACTGATGCTCAGAGAGGCCCTATTCCCCCAATTAAATGCTCTGATGTGGGACAGTTCAATAGCTGTGGTCAAGTGAATGCCAGCTTCATTCTACCCCAGATACAAGTAATTCTTCTGACTCACAGAAACTCCCCTGTGAGTTCTATGTATGTATGTGTGCACACATCTTACACTGCCTTTTTCAAATTTTGCATTCTCTCTGTAATTCATTAAACCCCAAAACTGACATTTTTCTAAATAAGAACTATTTGTTGTATTTGTCAAGTTGCATTATGAACTTCATTTTTTATGAATTTATAAATTTGATTAGATGAATTCTTTTGTCAATTGTTTTGTTTTTCTTCTCTATGATTCAGTATAATTCGATTTTTAGTTTTTAGGCAATTAGATGAAGCAAGTGTCCTTCCTTTCCCTGCAAAAGTAAAGCACTAAGATCCCCCTGAACTTGATTATTCGGAATAAAAAGAATATGCATGTTAATCTGCCAGTAACCATGAGTCATAACCAAGAAGAGTCAATATAACTGTGCCTTAGACTATTTTTTTCCAATGTATGAAAACCACAAAGTTTAAGTGAAAGGAAAAAACTTCTGATAGGTATAATTTTAAAATCTGGATATAGAATACCCTAGAGAATAGGCATTTTTGACTTAGCTAGCTTTTTAAAAATATTTCTCATGAAAAAATTAACAGTGAAAAGTTTTTTTTAAAGTTTGCTTTTATAGTATCTCCTAGTCAAAACGAATAAATGTTGATAAATGAATTAATAAAATTGCATCTTGGTACTGATTCTTCCTTGAGGGTTCCAATTCTATTCCCTAGCTTCTTAGTTTTTTCCTGGGGGCTCTAATTTCATTCCCTAGCTCCTGAACAGGGAAGATCTTATAAAATTAAGCGAGCAGGATGAAAAATGGGGAGAAATACTAGATAGAATTTCAGGCTGTTTAGGGTCAACATCACCAGTATCCATGTGGGCAGAAACCATGGCCATCTCCTCCTGGAACTGGTCCTATGATTTCCCTGAGCATAAATAAGCCAGAGTCAAGGTGGCCTAGTAATAGGTACACTGAACAGGCGGTCAGGAGACCTGGGTTCTAGTTCAGGGTCTGCTACTTTTCAGTTCTGTCACAATGAAGATGGCCTTCATTTTCATCTAGTGCCTTCATGAAGGGCACTAGACAAGACACTTTCTGAGTACTTTTCTGCTCTATACGATCTGGTTTTAAGACTTAGGAAGCACTTACTGCATGTTTCCCAATGTGATAAGGACTATAAGAGAGATCCGTGAGAAAACAAAGATCCCTGATCTCAAGGAGCTTACAACCAGGAAGGCAAGTCAGGCATATAGAACTATATAAACATAAAATATACACCATAAAACAATAGTAGCACATAAATAGAGACTAAATTGTGCAATATAGGCTGTAACTATGGGAATAAAACAAAGAAAGAGATTGAGTTAGGTCCTGGGGGTGAGGTAAGATTGGAGAGGTGGCACTTATGTGGGTGTAGGTGGGTGTTTATTTGGGGGTAGGTATGTACCTGTTTGTGCACACTCTGCATTAATGTGGTGGAGGACAGGAGATCAAATAGAAGGGGAGAGGAAGGAGCCGGACAGAGAGCAGAGTAGAGAGGTAGATTTATAGGGCCCAAATGAAATAAGACAAGTTCATCAGGGAGAGAAGTTAAAGGGTTGGTTAAAAGAGCACATCATGGGTCAAGCAAGTCCCAACACTTACCACCTTAGTGCCTCCCATTCACAACAAATGTAGGAATTTCTGAATCAGGACTCTGAGGAATGGGGCAGGAGAAAGGCAGGAGTTCTCATTGGTTATCCAACTTTTCTTAGTTGTAAGGGGCAAAGGTACATAAATGACAATGCCAAGAAATATTACAATGGTTTTGTGATAGAGAAAAGATCCTGAGAAATAATTAGGGTCCTTTAAAAAACTTTCTCAAGGGGAAAGTATGTGTTTATTGTAGAGATAAATGGGGCAGTGCGGGGTTTAGAGAAGGTAAATAGTATGATGACAGAAAGCTATGTGTCCCTCTTCTAACGTACATTTAATATGGAAGTTCTAACATATATCCAAAATGCACAAAAAAGTGAACAGAACCAATGGTTATGTCGCTCTTGCACTGAGAATTATCCTTAGGTGTACCATACACTGTGTTACCTTAGATGTTCTAAAAAACACTGGCCAAAAGAACAATAAATAACAGCATAATAGTCCAAGCCATTATACAGTGCTCAGAGATGGGCTGTTGAGCTGCTCATTCTGTCTCAGTTTTGGTCTTAAAACATGGGCAATTCACCAACATGAGGTTTGAAAAATATGCAGTATATTGCTAACGATACTTAATATTACTTAAGTATGCCAGATAGTGCCTGAACACACATTTCACATCAAAAAGAAAACACCTTTTTAAAGAAAACATAGTCCCTGCTAAAGAGACAGGAAATTATGAAAATCTGCACCCTATCTATGATTTCTAATAGAATTTGTGGAATCCACCACATAAAGCTTGTTAATATGTGCTATCACAGTGTTAAAACAGGGACTGTTCTGTTTATTATTACATTTACAGGTAAATATCACAAATCATTTGAAATACACAGAATCCAGGCTTGGAAACCTTTGTCCAATAGAAAGATAAGAATAAAATGACAGCATCATCTATCCAAGTATATTATGATTCCTTGGCATTTTTGAGTTTTAAGACATTCTATGCTAGGGATTTTTCCAGATGCCAAACCTCATCTCTAAAGCACATCAAAATATCTGTAGTTTAACCTTGTTATTTGTATTGGTTTTAGAAACATGTTTATCTGTTCTTTCGATCTAGTGAAATGTACAGCTATCCCGTCTTGCTGACTCAGCATCTGTATCACATGCAGACACTGGCTTGGGACTAAGAGATCTAGCTCCTTGCCATCTGCTAATGGAGCTGTAAGATCTTGAGCACTCACTTAACCCCCTCTGTGCCTCAGTTTTTAAATATGTGAACAGGGAATCATTTTCCCCACAAGCTGATTAAATGTTATTAAATGTCCATGTGCTTTGTAAAGAGCCATAATAGTTACCATCCTCATTGTTCTTTGCTATAAGATCACGGTTCCCTCAGGAATAATTGGAGGATATTAGGCTTTTTGTCCATACACCAAATGGTCCAAAAACTGCTGAGCTTTTATGTCTGTTTTCTGTAGTTGTAATGTTTCTTTTGGTTATTAGCTATCAGTTCATTATAGTGAAGATTTCTCACTGTTGTAGTATATTTGCTCTCCTTCTAAATTGCTGACTAATTTTGTAAACAGTCGTCTGTACCAGAGCCTGAGGATGTCAAATGTCTCTTGCATGTTTGTCTTCTGTTGAAGGGCATGAGCTTCAGGAAATGTGCCCTAATTTTGTGTCAGGTGACTGAATATGAACTATTAACTCTACATGAATGAAACGGCAGTGAATTAGTATGGTATTTAGCAATAGTAGCTTGCAAATTTGCAAAGTCAACTAAATACCTACATCTACACAGGTTCTGTTTGCTTTTTCTAAAAAAATGCAAAATGTAAGTGACTCCTTTTTCAGTCTAAGCAAATGTAAACCCATCTGATTCTACATCTAATCCCATTAATTTGGTGGTTTTGATTTCTGCATAACCCTCTTTTATCAGATAAAGGACACCTCTAAATTGCCCCTGGGCACAGAGTTCATAATTAACCAAGTCAACTGATGGATGAACATTTTAAGTTATCAAATGGTGATGTTGCTGGACAAAAAAAATTGGCGCAGTGCTATTTTTCTTTTATGTTTATGCCTCCCTCAGCAAGTTGATTAACCTCCCTTAGCTTCAGCTGCCTCATCTACAAAACGGACAACTATACCTTTGCACCTGAGAACTCACAAGTTCCTTCTCATCCCCCATTCTTTTTACCTAACACCAAAAGTAAATTTTTAATTTTTCCTATCTTAAAATGAATATATTCTCATTATTGAAAAATCACAAATTTATACAGACAAAAAAATAGGGTCCCGTTAATCCTATCCATCCAGATACAAACTATTGTTAACATCTTAAGTGCCTATTCTTCTAAATGGTATTGATTGCATTTTTTTTTTTTTTTTGAAAAATGGCAGTCTTCCATATGTAATGTTTTAAATCCATCCCCAGCAACTCAATCTACATCAAAAACAACACTGCATACCAGAGGTCAGGAAACATTTTCAGTAAAGGGTCAGATGGTAAGTGGCAGTTACATACTCTCTATCTCTCATGGGTTTTTTTTGTTTTGTTTTGTTTTTTTCTTTTATAATCCTTTAAAATGTAAAAGCCATTCTTAGCTCTGGTAGTAAAAAACAGGTCTCAGGATGAATCTGGCCAGAGTGCTGTAGTTTGCTGACCTGTTTTACATTAATGCATACATTTCTGTAGTAGCTCTCTTAAAAAAGTTATATAATATACCAATGTATGCCAGATGTGCCAGAACTTAGCCAGATTCCTATCACTTGACACTGAGGTTTCCACTGTCTTGATGTTACAAAGAGCAGTGGGATGGACATTGCTGTACACACTTATTTATATATATGACTATTTCCTCAGGGTGAATGGTTGGAAGCAGAATTTTTGGTCATAGGGCATTTCTTCATCCATTCACTCACTAACTGGAGATGTAGAATCAGAGCATAGACAAAATGTAAATGAATGGGTGTGTCTGTAGCCTGCCACCCCCTATTATGTTAACTTTCCTGAGAGCACCTTAAATATTTTTTATTTACAGTAAGAGGTTTAAAAAATTTTTCATATATCCTATTCATGACAACACTACATGTTTTTAATAGACCAGTGTTCCATTCTTGCACTAAATAATTCAATGCCTTGTATTAATAATTGTCATCAGAATATCAAAATGTTATATAACTCAATACTTTTCTATTAGTAGAGCTTCAAAAATACCAAACTGAAATATTCTGGGGGTACCTGGGTGGCTCAGTTGGTAAAATTTCTAAGTTTGGTTTCGGCTCAGGTCATGATCTCATGATTCGTGAGTTCGAGTCTTCTGTTGGGCTCTATTCTGACAGTGTGGAGCCTGCTTGAGATTCTCTCTCTCTCCCCCTTTCCCTCTGCCCCTCCCCTGATGATGCTCTTTTTCTCAAAATAAATGAAGTTAAAAAAAATAAATTTAGAGTTATCACTTGGAAAAAAAAGAATGAATATGGGAGGCATTTCCTCTAAAATATAAATATATAATAACTAACAGAAAATATGATTTACCTTGTACATTGTGGCTACTCTTGCACTATCTGAATGCTTTGTAAAGCTATTACATACACACACACATGCACACACACACTTCAACATAGCTGAAACTTTCTAAATTACAAACTTTCAGAAAGAGACCTCTTCTATAATTCTGACCTTTAAAAATGTCAATTCATTTATTCAACAAATATTTATTGAGTGCCTATGTACTACATGCCAAGTTGCAAAAGGCACTTGGAATACATAAGTAAATAAGACAGCTGTGGTCAATGACTCATAGTAACACTTGTTTTTGAAGTGTAACTCTAGAAAAATGTCCACAGAGTAAGTAGTATTTGATGATGCACAGGAAAGGATCAAGTAATAACTTCCATTTCTTCTCCAAAAAGAAAGTGAAGAAGAAAATTATATTTTTGTGACTACTGCACAAAGTATTAGACAAATCCTTGCCATCAGACAGACCATCTAAAATCAGCAAAAGTATCAGAGATATATAGAAAGACAACTGTATAAAACTATAGAGAAAGTTATCATTTAGATGTTTTTAAAGATCTTAAACTCAGTTTTACACAAAGCAGACTTCCCCCAGCATGATCTATGTACACTATACATACGTCTTTTATTCAGTGACTGGTCAACGTCTTGAAGGTTATTCCGATGGGAATCACCCTAAGTAGCTAAAAAACTGATTAGATCTGTTCAGAAGGGCTAACTCTAATAGAAAGACTGGGATAGTAGCACTGTGTGTTTAAAAAAGTAAAAGTCACAAAGAAAGACAAATACTATATGCTATCATTATATGTAGAATCTATGAAGGCCGAACTCATAGAAACAGAGAGCAGAATGGTGGTTGCCCAGGGGTTAAGGGGGAAAAGGGGTTGGGAAAATGGGGAGATGCTGGTCAAAGGGGACATACATACTTCCAGTTATAAGATGAAGAAGTTCTGGCTATCTAATATACTACATGGTGACTGCAGTTGACAATGGTGTATTATATACTTAAAAGCTGCTAAAAGAATAGACCTCAAATTCTCTCCACAATTATGTGAGGTGATGGAGGTATTAACTAATGCTACTGTGGTAATCATATCACAATATATAAGGGCACCAAATCATCATGTTGTAAATTTTACTTACACAATGCTGTAAGTCAGTTATGTCTCAATGAAGCTGGGAAGGGGGGGGAGTATGACTTAAAGTTCTGAGATAATGCATGGTGGAGAAAACATGGCATTCAAGGATAAAAGAGGAGTAAAAGAGAGGTGATAGAAGACGCCTGGTAGTCCTAAGGCCAGTCTAAGCCCAGGCAGCAGACCCATAGGTCAAGATGACATAGAAACAGAGTCAAGTTCTTCTAACATAAAACAAGGAGCAATGCACAGGATAAAAACTTGATATAAATGCTGAAAATCTCACCTTTTAAAAAATAGAGTAAGAGTGGAGTACTGTAACTTTGGCCCTAATTTTAGTCACTACAGGGCAGTATTGTTGAAGATAACTGACTGAGAACCGTGGGAAATAGCAAGTATCTTTTTTTTTAGGGGTTGTGATAGAAAAATAAACACAAAAATTCTGGCAAATTCCAGCATGGATCTTGGACTTTGGAGGAAATAAGACTTTAAAACACTTAAAAAATCTCCATTAAATATTAGAACAATGACAAAAATTTGTGCCACATATTCTTCTGGGATAATGAGATGGCTCTTCTATTTACTTTATTTACTAGAGCTTCCCTTCATATAAATGAAACCCCAAATAATGTATGCTCCATTTGATACAATGTTTATTAGGTTTTAGGAAAGGAATCATCATGGTTCCCAATAGAGGAAATGTTTCCCTCAATTTTTCTGATGTAGTAAATTAGGACAGGGTTTCCTAAACAATGGTGACAGCCAAGTCTAGATGTCTATTTTTTTAGTTCATTTTTTTTTAAAGGAATCCTACTGGTTGCAAGAGGAGAGTTTATGGCATTAAGTCAGTGGTTCTCAAAGTGTGGACGGATTTCAGGCTAGTGGCATCAGCGTCACATGGGGACTTGTAAGAAGTGCGAATTATCAGACTCCCATCCACATCTACAGAATCAGAAACTCTGAGGGGGGCCCATAAATCGGTGTTTAATAAGCCTTTGCTGGGTTTTGGATATACACTAGTTTGAGAAGCACTGAATGTGAGTGGACTCAGATAATTCGATAAGAATGAGAAATAAATTGATTGGAAACAATACTTTCATCCAAATATTTATATAACACCATGAGTATTACATGGTTTCTGCGGTGAACCAAGCAAAAATATTTAATAATCTTTAAGTTTAGCAAATTGCACAAGAGGTATTAAGCCACATGACCCTGAATTCACCGTTTAATAGCCAACTCTCCATTTGCTGTTCGCCTGATATATAAGAGCAAATGGGACAGCCAATTCCTAAATGAATGGCAGTCATCACTGCATAATTTCAGTCTTATGTGCTTGCCACTGTGGTTTAGGGGCTTATTTTACTGTTAGTCATGTCTCTAAGTCACTTAATAGCATTAGAATGGAAAGATACGGTCAAATTTATGAGGCTGAGAACAAACCTCCTGTGAGTACTTTATACCACATTGAGAATCTAATTACTGGTTGGCAACACAGCATTTATTAGTTTTTTCTCCCTTCACACAGACTCTGTAGCAAATCAGCACACAATAGTATTCAGTTTTGAAGGGACATTTGTATGTAAAGTAGCTCTTGTATCTAATTGTGGTAGTTGACAGGTAAAATAACCCTGTTTCAGCATAGGACTGATAATACAAAGTTAAAAACAATAACAACAACAATTATTTTCAACAGTGAGAGCTATGCCAATATTATAGACCGGGAATAATGTAATTGAGAAACATTTGTAAAATTAGGCATGTCTCATATTAATAGTAGGAAGAAGATTTATGTACAGCTTTCTTAAGAGGTATTTTGGGCTTCTTTTCATTAAAGTTCTTCACAAGGAAATCAGCAGGAAAGAAATGGAAACTAGTGAATATATGTAAATATTTCTTGAGGTCTAGATCCCTCAGGAAATTTGGAAAATCTAAATACATAAACATTTAAAAAAGTTTCCTGAGGCCTTTCCAAACTCTTATCGGCTAAACTTCATTTATCAATGACTGATTAGAATCCAAAACTGTGGGGAGGGGGGGCAGGGATCAACATATTGGTTTTGTGCTGGTTGAATAAATTTCTACATTTAAAAAATTCATAATAAAGATTTTACAGTAAGGAATGCAAATGTATTTAAATAAAGTAATCACACAACTAATTATAATGACAGACCACATGCATTTCAGTAACGTGGACCACAAACCAAATATTTTGAGGCAAATCCTTTTCTCCCCATGAGTTTCTTTCTTTCATTTCTTTCCTTCTTTCATTTCTTGCCTTCCTTCTTTTATTACTGTCCACACTAGGATGACAACCTCTGTGAAAACACAATCATTTAGTGGGAATGCCCAAGTTCAGGGATGCCAGGAATGAGGATATTTAAGTAGGTTTTCAGCCATATAACTTCCCAAAGACTGAACTGCATAAATGATTTTGGCCAAGTAATAATAATAATAGCTGATGCTTATATAGCATTTGGTATACTCCCGTGACTTTTCTGCGTGTCTACATCTAAGTCGCTTAAGCCTTTAAAGAAGCTTCAGAGGGTGGGAAAGGTTAACATCCCTCATTATGTTCACACAAATCTATGAAAAGGTAGATCTGTGATTTGAATGCCCAAGTCTGATGCTCGAGTCTAGGATTGACCATTACTCCATGCTACTGAAACCAAGTTTCAGAGTTAACTCTGAACAAAATTCAACATGTGTTGTAAGACAAGACTGAATTAATGAAAGGATTGCTTATTATTCTCCATATAATAAATGTTAATCACCATATATGCTATTAAGTATACAGCTGTTTATAACTTGAGGATTTGCTGCCACACCTAGGTGGTAAATAAACTGTTTCAAGTTATTTGGATGATCTATTTTATAAAGTAAAAAGATGAATGCCATTTACCAAAATACCTCTTCAGCCAGCACTTTAAGACATGTAGAATATTTATATATATACTGTATATTTGAATTATGCTTGCTTTATATCTGATATATAATCTATAATTTGTATGTATCAAGTTAACTCAAATACATTAAACATTCCTTTAGAGAGAAGATCCCAAGATCCAAAATAGATCCTAAGATCCAAAATTGATTCCACCCAAGCTTGAATCCCCTTCTGGGAAATTTTTTTGCTGTTAATTTATTTTAAAACTTAAATTCTAAAGATGCACAGAGATACAGACACCTCCTCCCCCAACACACACATATACAACATGTACTGCCTAGTGTAGTATCATAAGGCACATATCCTAGTAATTACCATCCAGGTCAAGAAACCAGTTTTTGCCAGCCCCATCAGAGGCCCCTGTGTGTCCCAGCTGAGACAGCTCCTTCCTTCTCTCCAACTAACCATATCCTGGCACTTATTCCCTTCTATTAATCAACCAACTGTTCACCCTTAGACTTAAAAAACAAACTACATTGGGGCACCTGGGTGGCGCAGTCGGTTAAGCGTCCGACTTCAGCCAGGTCACGATCTCGCGGTCCGTGAGTTCGAGCCCCGCGTCGGGCTCTGGGCTGATGGCTCAGAGCCTGGAGCCTGTTTCCGATTCTGTGTCTCCCTCTCTCTCTGCCCCTCCCCCATTCATGCTCTGTCTCTCTCTGTCCCAAGAATAAATAAACGTTGAAAAAAAAAAAAATTAAAAAAAAAAACAAAAAAAAAAACAAAAAAAAACAAACTACAACTTTTGGGGCGCCTGGGTGGTTCAGTCGGTTAAACCTCTGGCTCTGGCTCAGGTCATGATCTCATGGTTCATTGGTTCAAGCCCCATGTCTGGCTCTGTGCTGACAGCTCAGAGCCTGGAGCCTGCTTCAGATCCTATGTCTCCCTCTCTTTCTCTCTATGCTCCTCCCCCACTTATGCTCTCTCTCTCTCAAAAATAAAATAAACACTAAAAAACAAAAAACAAAATACTACCACTTTTATGCCTGTTTTAAACCACAATTCTCCCTTTTCCCCTTTCTTTTCCTTATAATTTATCAGGACAAATTTGAATTATTTGAACAACAGCAGCCACATTATGCACATGCATGTGTAGTGTAGTTCAACACATTTTTTCCTCTGTATTTTTGACAGATTGGAAGCTGGATTCAGAGACTTGATCCCTTTGGCAAGAATCAAGGTGATATGTTCTTTTATCAGGAGGCACATACGTAGTTTGCTCTCCTTTTGAGAAATTAGCAGCTGTTGATGATCATGGCCTAGATTCATTAATTCCTCAGGGTTTGTAAAAATGGGTGATTTTCTACTTTTATCATTTTACATTCATTTATTAACAGAAATAATTTCATTAAGAGACACTTGGCTTATCTACTACTTGGTT
Organism: Lynx canadensis; assembly: GCF_007474595.2. NCBI lineage: Eukaryota > Metazoa > Chordata > Mammalia > Carnivora > Felidae > Lynx > Lynx canadensis. The sequence goes on from NC_044307.1 coordinate 108,217,142, forward strand.
ACCAGTGATACAGTTCATATAGAGAGGGCAAGATAAATGCTTTCTTTTTCTCTATCGATTTTCAAGGTCTAAATTGCTTCATCACTGCTTTGCAGGTGATCAATTCTTTTTGTTTTTTAATATCATTATGAACTCATCTATTTAAACATACCTAATGGGTTTTAATGTTACATTTCTTAGTTTTACTAAAACAAAATTCTCATATTTGTCAGTCAGGGGAAGCCTTTTTAAGTTGGCTCTTAAGTTCTTCTGACATTACATTACATTAGTAGTCTTTGTTATCCGGTTTAATGAGATGTTTCAGACTAGTCTTGTACATTTTGTATTTCAGCCATTTCTGCAGGAAGCCCTGATTAGTAAGAAACAGGAATTCAAAACTGAATCTGGGTGCTGGAGATGCTCGCGACCACTGAAGTCATCATTGTTTTTAGACTTCTTCAGGCCTAAAAATGTGTGTGTGTGTGTGTGTGTGTATGTGTTATCCAAATACACATATACCCACATTAATGAATATTAATATTTTAAGATAAAATATCTCATAAATTAATACTAATATTTCCAATTAAAACTCAGAACTACAATGTTTTTCCTTTTAACACTTTTATCATATAATTCACCCACATAAGTGTACGTTTCAGTGGTTTTAGTATAGTCACACTAAATTGATTCACCACAATAAATTTTAGAACACTTTTATCACATCTAATAAAGAAACACCAAATCCATTAGCAGTCACTCCCCATTTCCCCCCAACCTCTAATCTACTTTCTTTCTGTCTCTACAGATTTGCTTATTTAGGACAGTTCATAAAAATGGAATCATACTATGCAGGATTTTGGTTGATTCAAGCTTGTTCTATGCTAGATTCACCAGGAAGGGCTCCTGGAAAAAAATATTCTCTAATTTCCTACATGGTGATAATAATTTGCCGGCATCCTCTGCAGCTGCCAGAATTTCCCTTGAGTTTATCATTAAAATGGGAGATTTATAATGGAAAATTTGCATTCAAGTTTTGGATAAGGAAGGAGTTAAGACTGTAACTTATTCCATAAGAAAAGAATCAGCGCATGGTCCTAATCCTCTCTGTGTTCATAGCAGTTTGTTTTCTTTGCAGTTCTTCTCTCTGCTTCTTAACATTTCTCTTCCATGGAACACAAGATTTTTCCAGGGTGTAAAGATGACCAACTTTCCTACCTCTTTTTCAATGCCAGGGATTTACATATCTGCACTGCCTAAGCATTGTACAGCAAGAAGCATAAATCCACATTACACCAGAAGCAGTCAGTGTGTTTACACCCGAAAATGAGTTAGGAAGATCTGAGTTATAGGAAGAAAATTTCTCCCACCACACCCCTCCTCCAGTTTACAACATTCTGTAAACTTGAAAATCAGTGTATCGTTGTTCTAGAACACTGGATTTAGACGATACTTTGAAGACATTTATTCCACATTTATTTTAAATCAATGAAAAAATCTGAAAGTGATGAAAGGGCTTGCTCAAGGTAAAGTCAACATCGAAACAGGATCCCAGATTCTAAAAACAATCTTCTTTCCACTCCCTAAGAGCTACTTCTTAAGTTTATTAGGTGGACAACTCCAATACAATAAATATGTCAAGTAGCCCATTTACAAATTGTTTATCTATAGGCTCAAAATCTGGCGATTTCCCTCAGAAATACAATTTTAAGTCATGAGAGGCTCAGGATCACTACACAAAAATCTATTTCCATTACAGGATCTCAGACAAGTAAATATCTCATAGCTGGAAGGCAAGGCAGAGTTTTCAGGCGAGGAGAAAATGAAGTGAAAAAAGACATTGTTGGCTTTTTATTGCATCTGTAGATATTGCATCTGTAGATAATTTTTAAAAATTATATTTCATAAATATAGAAATTTCCAGTACCTGAACACCCATAACTAAGTTCTATCAATTTGTATCACAGTCATATAGTCATAATTGTTTTGGATTAAAAAAAGATAAAGCAAAATAGTACAAGTTTTAAAAATACAGTTTCTAGTTACCTTGGGTTTGCATCATAAAGTGAATCTAGATTTTGATTTGAGAAGCCTCAGAGTGTCTGGTAGATTATATGCTTCCCTCTTTATAGTCACGTCCTTTTTCTCTCAGACAAGGTTTTCTTTTTTCCCTGGCTTATTACTGAACAGCCTTTTGCTTTCTTCTTCCTCAAACAAGCATGCACTGCTTTTGAAGTTTCTTAAGGGATATTTACTGCTGTAACAACCGGAGAAAGGCTCTCTGCTATGTCCTCCCTAATACCTTCTTTCAATTAGATCTTGTAGAGAAAAACAAAGACACAGATTGTACCCAGTGCTTCAGTGTTCCTAGATTTCTTTCTATGTTAGCAATGAACATAAACTTTATTAATGAATCTATACATTTAACAAAAATAATTCTACTCTTTTGCCTTTCAAGTGGTTGACGATGGAAAATGCAGAGAGATTTCCCATTCACATGTTTTTAGATATGAAATACTCAATAATTTTGTATCCTACATTAAGTTGTTTTGTATATGTGCGTAACAAAAAAATCTCATTACTATAATTAGCCCTTGTCTTTTTAAACTGCTTTTGGTAATACAAAGACTAAGGAGTTGATCTGAGACGATGCAAGAGTTTATGACCAATCTGTTTACTTAAGCTTTGTGTCACCTCTATTTCCATGTGAACTGAGGATAATATTAACATTGAAAAGATGGTGTTTTAAATAAACCACCACCTGAAATGGAAATCTATAAATTGACTATAAAGAGGGAAATTCAATTATCACTGAGTAAAGTCATTCTCTTTATGAAACAGATGTCAGAAAGGGAAAAAGGTGACTTTCAAGACTCTACAGGCTGGATTCTTGTAAGAAAAGTCAAAAAAATTTTAAATCTGAAGAGAGGCTAGAACAACTGAATCCTGAGTAAGTCTAGGGACAAAAGCTTGGTAATCATTTTTCCCCAAGTCTATTGTAATTTTCCTTTAATATTTTTCTGATCATAAGATTATTACTAACTAGCTCACCACTGAAACTTTGATAAGTACCAAAAAAAAAAAAGAAAAACCCAAAAAGGTAGAGGCAAATATTATTTATATTTAAGAAGTTTCTTATGTAATTATTCTATTTTCCATAGCTGAAATCATTATACAGGAAATTTTGTATCTTGTTTTATTATATCAATAATTATCCATGCCATTAAATAAATGAACAAGAATAAATTTTAATGGTCGCACAGTAAACCACTGTATGGGAATTTCATGATCTGTTCCATCATTCTCTTATTGTTGGATATTTGAGATGTGTCCTCCTAATAATGAGTACATAAAATATATTCATTAGCTGCTTTAGGCATAATATGATTACATTTTGGATTATTTTCTTTGGATAGATTCCCCAACGTAGAATAACAGAAGCTAAGTAAATATCTTTATTAAGGATCTTCTTATATGCATATACTTAATAGCTTTTCAGAGCAATCATATCAAATTACATTCCCTTCAGCAATGCCTGAGTGAACTTTTGCCCTACTCTCACCCAACTGGGTATTAACATAGTTTTTAGTCTTTGCTAGTTTGATGGCAAAAAGGGGAGGGGGCAGAGCAGTTGAAGTGTTGGTATTTTACTTTGAGTATGTGTAAATTATTATTCTGCATCTGTCTGAACACGGAGGAAAAGCACTGAAGTAAAACTCATGGAAAATGCAACAACAGGCACTGGTGAGATGAGACTGGCACTACTTGGAAGTGTGAGAACTGCTCATTTATCTACAGACTAATCAAACTCTATTATTTGGGGTGGTACCTTGGAATTCCACGATGTATGGACCCCTAGGAAAAAACTCCTGGCAGAATTCCAGGTCACTGGATGTAATCTTAGTTAAACATTAGGCGTCCCAGTTTTGAGTCTTGTCTTTTGACAACAGTTAGCATAATTAAAGGAAAACATTCTATTAAATGCTGCCTCACTGCAAATCTTTAATAAGTATATTTTTAATCATTTTTTGCAGTGACTTTTATGACGTATGACGATGAATCTGAGTTTTCCAACCTCTCTTTGTTGAGTGAATATAATAGAAAAAGCAAATAGGCAACAGGATTTCAAATTTTTATTCATAGTCAGGAGGAATTTATTAAAGTGCTGTTGACATATGGTAGATTTATGAGCTATTTCTAAATCCTTTTTGGAATTCTCTAATTATATAAAAGCATTCCAATTGTATTGGTAAACCTTCACAATTTATGTCTGTTAATAAATCCAAAATATTTTAGTGTCATTTGAAATTATAAGGTACTACTTTTTTCCTTCATATTTCTTTATCAGAAAATATGATTCAAAATTGAAAATACTATTCTTTTCTAAATTATGTATACTTACATCATTCTGTGCTCTCAATTGCTGCCATCTTCAATATATGCCTTACTTATAAAAAAGTTGAATATATACCTTAATCATTACAGTGTCACACTTACATGTACAGAGATTTTATTAACATTTTGAACTGTATCTGATACAGATAAAAAGAAAGATTGATGCTAAAATCACATAGATGTTTTAGACACATTGCAAGGTTTTTGCTACATGTATTCACTGAACAATGAGAAGCATTTTATTCTACTGATGAAGAAGGTGAGGGAATGAAGAATAAAAAAATGGAGAAGGAAAATAAGAATGCAACTAAAAAATTATCTGAAAAGAAATTCAAGAACTTTGTCTCTGTTTTGGAAAATGACATGAATGCAGTGAATAAATAATTTCAAATACAACTTGAGTACAAATCTGTTATAATGTCACAAGTGTTATGCATGTATCACACAATTTAGTTTTCATACCTCAATTATTTTTTGCTGTTCAGGAAGTGTAAGATTTCACAGGTTATGGAAGATTGCTGCTAGCTCATTATATGAAGTTGAGAAGTTGGAAAGATGAGCAAGCAAAGAAGAAAAAAGATTGTGGTACTAACCCTGGTAGCTCTGGCTTTGGGAATACTGTGTGGGCAGCCCTAACACCTCCTGTGTGAATCAGGAATCAGGTGCACAGGCTTCAGTGTATCTGCAACATGGAGATTATGCAATTTCTCCAGTGTGGACTATGACACCCAAGAAACCCTCAAAAAATCATCTTAATACCACCATTATCATCACCACCACCATCCTCCTCCTCTTCATCTTCATTCCAAAGTTAAGAGAAAAATCTGTCATAAACTCAACTCCCAAGTTCCTCTGGAATGTTCTTTTCTCCAGATCCTCAGTGGTGTCATTTTGGTCCTGGCTCCAATTCGACCTAAAGTAGACCTCATCTTCCTACTCCTCTATCACATTTTATCACACGATTGTCTTGTATTTTCTTCACAGCACTTATTGCTGTCTGAAATTATCCTGTGAACTTATTTATCATACTATTTCATTGCATGTACATTTCCTGAAACTGGGAGTTTGTCAAATTTGCTCCTTGCTGAATCTTCCAGAGATAAGAACATAGACTGGCACATAATAGATGCTCAAAGTAATCACAGATGGCCCATAATATTTGCTGAATAAAGGTGTGAATCATAAGTGGTTAAACGTGTTGACAGTTGCATGCCTGACAAGATGATAGAGCTTTAAGGTCCTCTACAACTAAATCTTCAGAGTTAAATGAGTTAGTATTATTCTAACCCCAGTCATAAAGCATTAGATAGTCATAAAGATTGGACAGTGGAAGCTCAACATAAATGCTATAGTCGTTTTCCAAAATTAGTGGTTAAGTCTAAATTGAGTAGTAAGTGTACCTTCTACCTGACCAGAGGAAGTCTGTGAGAGAAGACTAAAGTAAGAAGCCCCTATTTAATAATTATATACTATGTTAGCCATAAGAATTGAAACACAAAAATTAACAGTGATTTATAAATTAGAAAAACAGTGTCTATTATTATATCAAGAACTTAAAATAATCTATTAAAACAAGATTAAACAAGTAAATGCATCAACCACATGGAACTTAAATGTGACAATCTATTCTGCTTATCTGGTCTAACTCTAAACTTCTACCTAATGGCAAGAATAAAATAGAACAAAAGTGCTTAGAATAATGTGCTATGAAAAAAATTCTTGTATTCTATGCCTATACCATTAAAACTCTTCGACTTCCTCATTTTGCAGGACCCTGGAATCAATTGCTATTTGTACTGCTTTAGAGGAATTGGAAAACTCAAATTAAAATAAAGATCAATTATTTTTTTTTTAATTTTTTTCAACGTTTTTTATTATTTTTGGGACAGAGAGAGACAGAGCATGAACGGGGGAGGGGCAGAGTGAGAGGGAGACACAGAATCGGAAACAGGCTCCAGGCTCCGAGCCATCAGCCGAGAGCCTGGCGCGGGGCTCGAACCCACGGACCGCGAGATCGTGACCTGGCTGAAGTCGGACGCTTTACCGACTGCGCCACCCAGGCGCCCCTAATGTTTAACCCAGGCGCCCCTAATGTTTAACCCAGGCGCCCCTAATGTTTAACCCAGGCGCCCCTAATGTTTAACCCAGGCGCCCCTAATGTTTATTTTTAACTTAATAATTGATCTTTGGGGCGCCTGGGTGGCGCAGTCGGTAAAGCGTCCGACTTCAGCCAGGTCACGATCTCGCGGTCCGTGGGTTCGAGCCCCGCGCCAGGCTCTCGGCTGATGGCTCGGAGCCTGGAGCCTGTTTCCGATTCTGTGTCTCCCTCTCACTCTGCCCCTCCCCCGTTCATGCTCTGTCTCTCTCTGTCCCAAAAATAATAAAAAACGTTGAAAAAAAATTAAAAAAAAAAACAAACATTACCCTCAAGACTTACATTTATTTTATCATCATTGTAAAAGAATTTTCAGTTAAGTTATAAGATGAACTGTTTGCTTCCGAGCATACAATTAATGGTAGCATATTCAGATATAGCAGATCTCTCTTAGAAACAATTTGTAATGTAGTAGAAACGGATTCAGTTACTTCAATGGCTAACCCTAAGACTTGCCAATGAACTATTTTCAAAAATGTCTTAAAGAAAAAACTTAAAAAAATACACAATCTATAAACCTATATCATAAAAAGGTAACACAAGAAAGCTTTATAAATGAAATCTTCAGAGGAGTTATTGAAAAGGCACCTGCTACAAACTGAATGTTTGTGTCCTCCCAAAATTCATTTGTGAAGTCCTAATACCCAATGTGATGGTGTTTAGAAGTAGGGACTTGGGAGGTGGTTAGGTCTTGAGGATAGAGTCCCCATGAATGGAATTAGTGACCTTCTAAAAGAGACCCCCAAAAGCTCCTTCATCCCTTTTGCCATGTGAGGACACATGGAAAAGATAGCTACCCGTGAACCTGAAAATTGGTTCTCACCAGACAGTAAATCTTCCAGGACCTTGACCTTGGACTTCTGAGTCTCCAGAACTTAGAGAAATAAATGTTTGTTGTTTGTAAGCTATGTGTCTATGGTATTCTGTTGCAGCAGCCCAAATGGGCTAGGATAATACCTAAATCCCAAACCACAAAATTTTTGCCAAAGCAAATTTTTGTAAATAAAATAGTTCATATACTAGGTAAGATGTAATTTTTAAATTTTTTTTTTCAACGTTTATTTATTTTTGGGACAGAGAGAGACAGAGCATGAACAGGGGAGGGGCAGAGAGAGAGGGAGTCACAGAATCGGAAACAGGCTCCAGGCTCTGAGCCATCAGCCCAGAGCCCGACGCGGGGCTCGAACTCACGGACCGCGAGATCGTGACCTGGCTGAAGTCGGACGCTTAACCGACTGCGCCACCCAGGCGCCCCAAGATGTAATTTTTAAAGAAAACCCAAAACAAATTCACATCACACAATCAAATTTACTGTATTTATCGCAGGTAAAATTTCATCTAGTTGTAGCTTAAAAGAAACAGCTCTGCATAGGTATACAGATGCATTAAACCCAAGTAATTAGCTAATATGTGTTGTTTACATATCTACTGCCAACTCTAATCATCTGTACTAACTTCTTAAGGCTCTAGAGTCATGAATATTTGTCCAACAATCTTATATTTAAATTTCAGACTGTGTGAATACTTCCCTCGTTTTTTGTTTAAACAGTGACCTTTGTTCAGTGCATATTTTCATACACATTTATGAATATCATGTAAACAGTGTTTACACTTTATCAAATTTAAAAATAAATTCACTGATGCTTGGCAGTTTTTTTTAAAGACCGATTTTTACATTATACTTTTTCAGTCAAAATGTATTGCATAGTCAGGCATGCAGATAGACTCTGGCAAATCCCACCTTAACCACTTAGTCTTGTGATATTATCCTAGATCATGACATCACTCAAAACCCCTTCATTTTTAAAATCCCTTATTCACCCATCCCACTATATAGCCTTTACTTTCAGACCTTTCAGTCACCTGTAAATTACTGCTACTCCTGTTCTACTTTAACTAAACTTTGGGCAATTCAACCAGTCCATTTTCTAACCATCACTCACCTGCTTTTTTTCATACTGTCTTATACTCGTTTTGGACAGCGTAGTCTGTAATTTCAATAATATTTTTGCCAATAGCACAGAACCCATGCATTTCTTTTTCTCTGTCACTTCTGCCTGGTAAAACCCAACTAAAACCAACCACCTACCTTCTCCTCCTTGTATATGAGCTACTGAGCAATGTATACCTGGGAACCTAGGAAGACTGATGCCATCGTGAATTCATGGTCACCAACCTAGACACTCTACCATGTTTCTAGTCAACTGTCTCTAGAATGACAATTCTATATTATAAACACTCAACATATGTTCTCTCTTCAAGTCTAGGCAGATGTCCTTGTCTTCTACTTCTTCGTATAGTTAACAGGGGCCATCAGATGGCCCATCAAATCTACAGAGTCACTGACATGTTTTCTCCTCTACTCTCAGTCTGCAATGGAGGAAGGACCCCTTCCTAAGGTCATCTGTCCTCTGAATCCTATCTTCCTCCACCTTCTTAAAGACTGTCTCCTCTTAAATGAAAGATAATTTCGATTCTATGCTATTACTCTATCAAAATACTCTCAGTAAAGTCACCTATGACCTCTGTATTGCTATGTAACAAAGATACTTTTCAATCCTTGTAACAATTTGCCCTAGCAGCAGCCTTTGACACAGCTGAAGACTTATATTTTCAAAATACTATTTTGTCTTGGCTAATCACATTCTACTGGTTTTCCTCCTACTTCTGGGCCCACCGCATCTCAGTCTCCTTCTCTAGTCCTTCTTCTCACTAATGCTTAAATGTTAAGGCCTCCTTTTCTCAACCTATTATATGCTATGGGCAACCCCTTCCCCTTCTATTCCTTCTATGGTCATTTAGCTGTTGATGACTCATCTGTTCAGGCTATAGCCTACTACATCTATCTTGTATGTTTGAGATCCCTAATGTCTTGCTGTTACTTGGTATCTTGTAGCCAGAGTGTCTGAGTTTGAAGCCCAGCTCTGCCACTTTGCATGCTTTTGAGCAAGTTACTTAACAACCTGTGCTCTGTTTCTTCCTTCATAAAATGAGAATAAAAACAATACCTATTCTTATTTTATAGGCTTGTTGTGAAATCTAAATGATTAATATTTGTCAACAGAGACTGTCTTTCCCTTGTTTGTTGTTTCTGCAGCACCAAGTGCAGTGCCTCAAAGCAGGTATTCCATATGCCTGATTCAGTAAATAAGTGAACTTACCAGATGGCAAATTACTACAATTCTGAGGAATTTTCTACTAGCCCTATTAAATTTTAAATTCCTTGCTACAGCTACCTCTTGATACCCTTCTAAAGGACACCACAATTTCAAAGAGAAAGAATACAAAGGATATCCTGGAAAAATACAACTTCTGTTTAAACACATACACACACACGTGCACACACACACACACACACACACACACACACACACCCTGGTACTAGAAATCCGGGTTGATGTGATTCATACAGTAAAAATGACTTGGAATACTGGTTTTAACAGACATTGTGAATTATGAAATGATTCAACATAAATATCAATATATTACCTCATCTCTTTTATTAGACTTTTGTAAAACCAGAAACGACTGGCCTGGGAACACTTAAGTCAAAGAGAAAGCGGTTGAAGGAAGAGTACCAGGTCCTCGACGTCTGGTCAACACAATAGGGTGCTGCCAAAAAGCAACGATTCACTCTCACATGAGACAACGACAATAGTGGTGACAGACATTCCTTTTTGATAGAGTACTTTATGTCTGTTTGTCAACTTTATTTTTAAAATCTGGAAAGTTAGGCGAGAGGTCTACAATAGAAGATACTTCTTGGAGAAACAGATCTTTGTAGACTAATGCTAACAGGTAGCCTTTTACTTGAAAAGTTCCTGAAGATGAGAATTCCTATCCCAAGGCACAACCCTCCACTTACTACCTTGATGCCACAGGGGGGAAGTTTCTTCCTAGCAGTACAGATGGATTATGGTTTGGGGATCCTTGGAAAAGTTCCTCTCTTCTCGCAAATCCCTGTCTTCTGCTACTCCTGGTGGTCAGGAAGGCTATACATTTTAACTCAAGTCAGTGGCTACTGTGGCAGTCATTAACACTGTTCACTAAATTTTCCTCCTGGGGATACAGTGATACTATGCATCCCCTCCCCCAACCTTTTAAGTTACAGTGGCCATGTGACTTGCTCTGGCCAATGAGATGTGGGCTGAAATAACAGGTGTCTTTCCAATAGATGCATTACAAGCCGTGTGCATTTTCTAGATTCTCTTTTGCCAACTCCACCCTCCAACTTCCTGACTCCCATCTTGGCAAATGGAAATGATTAGATGGCAGCTGCTCCATCAGTCTGGGCTCTGGGGGGGGGGGTGGATGATGAGACACAGAGTCATGGGCATAGCATATAGCATGGGAAGAACATGTGGAACATACAGAGCATACTGTCTTAAATCACTGAGATTTTGAGGCTGTCACTACATCAGAGCCTGGGTCTACACTCACTGATGTGAATTTGCAGTTTTCTTACTGTGTGCAAAGTACTGACCTAAACTAAAAGGGATACAGATATTTCATTAAGAAATAAGTTAGGGGTGCCTGACTGGCTCAGATGGTAGGGAGTGCACCTTGATCTTGAGGTCGTGAGTTTGAGCCCCTCCTTGGGGGTAGAGTTTACTTAAAACACAAAAAAGAAACAAGTTAATTTTCTGACTTTCCCTTTTCTTTGGGTGCCAACCTTTCTTGTTTGGTTTACAATCAGAGAAATCAGACCAGCTTCTGCCACTTATACATTAGTATGAATAAGTTTTAGAGCTGGAATTATTAGCAAACTGTAGAACTACTTTCAGGAATTGTAGAGAGAAAGTTCTTACTGATAAAATTTCTGTGCTTTTGCAAACCACTATAAACATAGGATAGATTTTTATACAGAGATAAACACATATAGCAAACCTGAGTTAAGGAGTATATATGATTTCAGCAATTCACTCTAGGACAAAAAAATGTAGTCGCTTCATTTAACTAAAATGTATATTATTTATAATCAATTCCATATACTCCTAGCTGTTTTATAATTTTTTTTAACGTTTATTCATTTTTTGCAAGACAGAGAGAGACAGAGCGTGAATGGGGGAGGGGCAGAAAGAGAGGGAGATACGAATCCCAAGCAGGCTCCAGAGCTCCAGGCTCTGACAGCATAGAGCCTGACGCGGTGCTCTAACTCACAGACTGTGAGATCATGACCTGAGCCGAAGTCGGATGCTTAACTGAGCCACCCAGGCGCCCCACTCCTAGCTCTTTTAAAGTACATATTAAAGTTCCAATCATAATAAAATACTCAATGAGAGATGATTATAACTCATTAACCATGGAAATCTAATTAACAAATAAGCGAAATTACTATACTCTAATGTCACATTGAAACTTTTTAAGTGAAAACTGATGTTCACTATATCATATTCTTTTGTAAAAAATTCAATAATAAATGCTAAACAGTAAATTTAATACCTAAAGTATATGTAAATATCAACCTAAACTAAGAAGCATAAAGTTAAATACATCAGTACAAAATAACATAAGGAAACAATCAATAGCCTTTAGTAAACATGATTAAAATTGTTCTTTTTCAGAAAAGTAGCATAAGTGTACCATTAAATGGCTAAGAAAGTTTTAGCTGGATCATTTCCTCAAACTAAAGCAAATATACATTGCACAATTCCTTTCCCATTTACCTTTTATAATTTCTTCTTTATGTTTACAATTTCACAAAATGTTCTAATGTCTATTCTGTTTTAAAGGTCCACCATAAATGACCAACGATACTTAGTAATTAATTAAATTTCGATGTAGTCTCTAGCTCACTGGTTTTCAAAACTTTCTTCTTCACAGAACCAGCAATTACAAAACAGACTTAAAAAAAAAAAAAAAGCAAGCTGTTCTGCCAGGATCAGTGGGAGAGGTTGAGGTGGGGAGTGGGGTACAGCTGTGGGGGCTTACACAGGGGATCAGAGATTGTGCATATTTTCAGCCACCTTGTTATATATTCTTTCTGTCTCAACACACTGCCTCAATCTTCCAGGCCATTTGTTTATTTACATTATCAATGCACAGATTTTGCTTTAAAATTAGAAGAATTTTCTGTTGGGTTTTAAAAAAATAAAAGTCACAGAAGGCCTGATAAAGGTTTAGTCAGAAACATTTACTAAATATTTTCTAGTGCTAGACACACAGTGTTCAGCAAAGGGATATAAAAACAGCAGAAACTTAATCCTTATTTTTGAGTTACACAGATTCTACTGGGGAAAGGGATGGTGGAGGAGTAAGAGGACCAGGAACAACAAGTGGTAACAGCATGTGCAGTGGATGCAGGAAGGGAGTCTTGGACTCCTCCTTGTAGGAGTAGAAGTGGTACCAGCAGTCGGGTCAGGGAGGGGCTCACTGAAGGCCATATCTAGGCTGGGGGAGGTGGGAGAGCCATTCTGGGGATAGCAAGTGTGGATATAAAAAGTGCTTTCACTCTTATGTGGATCCTGAGAAACTTAACAGGAACCCATGGGGGAGGGGAAGGAAAAAAAAAAAAAAAGAGGTTAGAGTGGGAGAGAGCCAAAGCATAAGAGACTGTTAAAAACTGAGAACAAACTGAGGGTTGATGGGGGGTGGGAGGGAGGGGAGGGTGGGTGATGGGTATTGAGGAGGGCACCTTTTGGGATGAGCACTGGGTGTTGTATGGAAACCAATTTGTCAATAAATTTCATAAAAAAAAAAAAAAGTGCACAGATGTGCTTGGAGTATTTTAGGAAGGAAAAAAAAAAGCACATTGTAGTTACAGAGGAAGGTGTGTGAGGGGCACAATGAACAGAACTAGAAAAGATAAGCTGAGGCCAGATTATTAAAGGCTCTGTAGGCGGATCAAAAAGACTCAACTTACAAAGTCACAAGGACCAGTGGAGGTTTGCCGGAAGGGCTGTGTGGCATGGTTACATCCTTATATGGTGTGAAAGTGCAAGACTGACGGAAAGGCTAAGAAGCTGGAGCTATGGTCGGGTCATGTGGATATCCTTAAGTCCGTTTTCTGCCTTGTTATCCTATCATTGCAAAAACAAAACTAACAAACCAAAAACACAAACCTTTCTTCTTACAGGTCTGTTCAAGTGTCACTGTTTTGGTTTAGAAGAGCTACATTTCCTCGCCAGAAGATAAAATCCACAGGGCAGGGATTTGAGGTGCTTTTATTCTCAGGTATGTCTCAAGGCAAGGAACAGTGTGCAGTGCCTGGCAGGAATGCGACCAGCATCACTGAAGAGATAACACGACTTCTCTCATGTTGTGACTCCCCGCTTTATCTGCATCGCCGTCCAATCCCACACCACTTCAGGGTGCAGCTCTACTCAAACACACACCCACGAGAGCTCTCCTGCTGACACCCTAACTCATCTAACAATCCAACACTTCCCTGTTAGCCTCCCTAACTTCTCCTCCTCCAACATGGGTCTTTCTGTTACCAAGTTCTTCCCCCAAAACTTTTTCTCAGAATATTGATGAAAAGGAGTTTTGGAAATCCAACCCTTTTCTCATCTTACAATGTATTTAGTATTCTTACTTTTGCTATTTCCCTTTCTTTTCTGCTAATTAATATAGACTTAGTTAACCATGTAGTATTTTTTTCATACTATAGACATTTAAAATGAGGTGTTTTTCTAAGAACAACCTTGGTTACTTTCCACCGAATTTAAAGGGATGCTTATACTTTAGTTGTTTGTTGAGTAGTCTATTTTAATATTATGGATTCATTCCCTGATCCAGTTAAGAGATTTAAAAATTTTCAAGTGGTTTCACCATTTTAAATATGTGTATCATTTATGCTCAATCTTATATATTTTTTAAAAGTTTTATTGATTTTGAGACAGAAAGAGAACCAGCAGGGGAAGGATAGAGAGGAAGGCAGAGGACCCAAAGCAGGCTCTGTGCTGTCAGCAGGGAGACCCACGTGGGACTTGAACTCTCAAATCATGACAGCATGACCTGAGCTGAAGTTGGACACTTAACCGACTGAGTCACCCAGGTGCCCCCCAGCGTTACAGTTTGACTGTGGCATTACATATATATCTTACTAAAAAAATTTTATGGTCTGTAACATATAATAAATATTCTTCAAGAAGTCAATTACTTAATTTTTCTATTTCATTATGCCATTATTTCAGGCCTCCTTTTAAACTGTACTGCTCACATCTGTTATTTATTAATTGCATAGGCTTAATATATTTTGATCTTATAGTTTTATGACTTTTTTTCAATCCTTTTTGTGTTGTGTTTTTGCAATTATGCCCTCTATTGATATTTCTGCTTTCTGGATTCAAATCAACTTTATTAGAGACCATAATTAAATTACTATCCAGAGAGGAGGATATAAATCTAAACCCAATTTTTACAATTTAGGCAGGACTTGGGGAGATGGGTATTAATGTATTTCTGCTGGATTTTTTTTCCTGTTTATACCAGATAGTTCTACATTTTCTGGAAAATTTAGTATGTATAAGGTGACATGTGGGTTATTTTACATTATCCAATTTTTAGTGTTTATAAAAAAGCGGTAAGAGAGAGAGAGATACAAAAAAGAACTCTTAATTATAGAGAACAATGTGATAGTTAGCAGAGGGGAGGGGTGGGGGATGGGTGAAATAGATGATAGGAATTAAGAACAGCACTTATCATGATGAGCACTGGGTGATGTATGGAAGTGTTGAATTACTACATTGTACACCTGAAACTAATATAACATTGTATGTTAACTAACTGGAATGGAAATAAAAACATTAATTAAAAAAATATTCTGACTTCATTCTCTGTTTTCAACAGCTCTGTGTGTATTATGCACATTTACTGTAAGTCACTTTAATTTCTTTGCAGAATAAGGCAGGAGACGGGTGAATGGTCTGGAAGACGACTTTATTCTCGTAGATGGTGGCAGATATTGAGTTTGAAAGGGGACCCCATCAATGCATCCTCAGTTTCCAAGGGATTTCTAAACATTTTTATAATTATTAGTCACTAATCAAACTCTACAAAATTAATGGCTAGAACCCTAGTACCCCAAATGTCTGAATCCTATTATGAGAAAAGAGTGAATCTTTCTACCACTAAACTCATATTCTCAATCTTATTTCTCTCTTCTCCACTCCATAATCCTATCAGTTTCCTATATGTTTTTCCCCTTGACATTCCTAAACTTAGTGGCATTAGCTACTCCTCTTTTCAGGAAGTCCTTCAGCAATCTTCTGTAGTGGTGTATGGAGCAGTTGATTTCTTTTGGTAAATTTGGGTAACAATACTTTTGCCACCTTTGAAATGAAGGGTATCTTGGCGGAGCAAACTGATTTAATATAAGGATCCATTATGTGTGTTTCCCCTGTGTTAGATCAGATGTCTTTGTGACCTTTATTCATTGACAGCTAGTTCTTCAATGGTTTTAGCACCCAGGAGTTGTTTTTTTGTTTTTCTAGTTCACATACATAAAACATACTAGTCAAATGTTTCCTCTGATCTTGGTAGTTCTAAATGTTCTCTCTTAATTTACAGAATAAAGTAGTTTTACAAATCAGGAAAAGTTTTTTCAAGCATATCATTAAATTTATCAGTTTCTATGTGGTTTGTCTATTTCCTGTGACACCTTTACTCATCATAGTGACATTGTGTCTTTTTTTTTTTTTTTTTTTTGCGGGGGGGGGGGCTTCAAAATATCTACTCTTTCCACTCTTTGAATAGGGCCTCAGTTTCCTCTTCAGGAATGATCTTTACTCAGTCTTCAAGGGATACTGAATTCAAACCCTATGGAAGATTTTTTTCTGTCATATCCTCTCTTTCATTCCCCAAGATCCCTAAGGGGCCACATGCCAACTGATGTCATTCTCCTGGGCCTTTGTGTCTTAACAAACGTAGAAAAAATAGGGCATGTTTATTAATTCTAAGATGTCCCAGAGTGATTATCCAGCCACAGAGATTCTCTGTGGCAACTTGAGACTTACTTCCAACTTGTTTTCAGCCCTCACTATGAGTCTGTGGCATTACTATATCCTGTTAAATTCTCTTTCTGCTCAAGAAAGCCATTGGTTGCTCCTGTAAAACAAATAATATGTGATACATTTATGCATGCTACTTCCCACATGTATCATCTTCTCTTGTAATATCTTTTTTTTTGCATTTTCCAACTTTCAATATCATTTTTGCTTAGGTTACTCTTACTCTACAGTGAGGTTTCCTAAAATTTGTTCTGGGAAACATTATTTGTAACTCAGCAAATGTTACACTAGGAAAAAGGGAGAGAGGTTATAGTTAAGTATGGAAAACACAGGGATAAATAAAATTCAATTAGTTTCTTTTTCTGTACATTGTGAATTTCTAAGACAGAATATAAGATGTAGCTTTTTCTGAACTTATTTTTAGTATGTATACAGATACAAACTTATCCTGACATGTCTAAAAAAGAAACTAGTGCTCTGTAGAACACATTTTGGGTAATGATATTCTAGATACTGCTATTTACTATCTCCAATGAGGATTTTAGTTTCCCTTGAGCTTATAATGGAGCAATACTATCTATGTTATTTATATTTAATACTACTCATTCCTATTTACTATTCATCTTATCTCTAGCCTGTTTGTAATTTTTGTGATTATTTGCATTTCGTATATAGACTGAAAACCTTGTGGCTTGACTGTTTTTTTTTTTTAAGTTTTTCAATATTTATTTATTTTTGAGAAAGAGAGAGACAGAGACAGAGAGAGAGAGCAAGTGGGTGAGGGGCAGAGAGAGAGGGAGACACAGAATCTGAAGCAGGCTCCAGGCCTGAGCTGTCAGCACAGAGCCCAACATGGCCTGGGACCCACGAACCATGAGATCACGAGCTGAGCTGAAGTCAGCCACTTAACCGACTGAGCCACCCAGGCGCCCCATGGCTTGACTGTTTTTAATGGCACTACAAAATATTTTAAATGAGCTGGGGTGTTTTAAAAGTTTTGAATATGTCCCTACAATCCAACTATTTATCAACAGGTATGTCATATTCCCGTTGTAATTTTGGTAGGGTTTAGAATTCCATTGGCATTCTTGATTACTACTTAGTGTTTCTTATTGTAATTTTCCTGAAGCATGTAACACAAACAATTGGTACTTCCTCTTCTGTTTTTGCAATATAAGTTTAAGAATCTTCTGTTTATATCAATGTGGAGCTATATACTTCTGATGGCGATTTATAAGATGTTCTCAAAATACTGCTGAGCCTCAGCAATGAAATGGGAATGTTAAATTATTGTGACTTAGAACCCCTCTATGAGATGATTTAGGAAGATGAATTTTCCTAGACAGGATAAGTAAATACCTTAGTTTACATAAAAAATACAGTATAGAGCATTATCAACAATCTGAAACTAACTAATTCATAATTTGGCCATATTGATGTTCTTTCTATTAATGAATGCTCAATTATTTTTTTTTTGTTTTGATATGGAGACAAATAGCTTAAGCACAGATTTGAAGTAAAGTAATTTTTCTTGACCACATTCCTGATGGACAACTCCCCGAGTGCATTGGTCAAATGAAATTGTCAGTGATGAGGTAACTGAGAGGAAAAAACGAGGAGATGGTTTTACAAAAGTCTAGTATTTATCACTTCTCACCAAGAAATCCCACTTTAGAGAATAAATATTTATTAGCTACATTATCCAAAATACAGGAATACTAGAAAAAACCCAATTATCCAACATTTAGAGACTGGTTATGCAAAAACTATGCTGAGAAGATGAATCCTTATGTACTAAAAGTATATTCTATAGAAACAGAAATGTATGTAGGAAAGAAAATACCTTAAGTAATTTTTATAAAATTAAAATGTAGACAATCTAGATGTAATGAAAACAATGTTTTGCATGGGGATAAGCATAAAACAAATACACTAAAAGAATTATTTTCAATGGAGGTGTTCTTTGTAGTCTTTAGTTTACTAAAGTTATCTAAGTATGGAATAAACAAGTACCTTTACAAGATCTGAGGCAAATGATTTTATCTATAGGAAAAATATCTGTGGGTATTATAGTTATATAAAGTACATAAATATACGTCTATAATAAGCACACACACATATGAAATATATATGTATATAAACTTAAGTCACTGTTACAGGTGAAAAAAATATCCCAATTAAATATGATGCAAATTTAAAAGAAATGTTACTTGTCTCTCTTTATATGCTCAATTATCCTATTTGAGCCCAGATATATGCTAGCATGCCATTCTTACTTCCTCCAAATTGTCTCACCTCCACATAAATGATGAACAAAGTTAAAACCAAGTTCAGTGTAAGTATGTCATGTCAAAAACAATGAGAATACCAGGCACTAGACACTCAAAGACAAATATTCTAAAAGCAGATACTTGCTAACTAAAATAACATTAATTTTCAGTATGTCTTTTTAAAAATATGGATTCTCTGGCTTAATGCTTAGAACATCTTAAACTAAACTGAACACATGAAGTTATGTGGGACTGGAAAAAAGGAAGAAGAGGCATGATGTGCCAGAAAGTCTCTTTACCCTGGCTGAGAAGGCGACAGAATGTATAACGAAGAAAAGAATTTAACACTTCAACAGGACAGATATAGGGGAATATAGAAGCCATTTATATACTTTAAAAATATCTACGGTAGAATAAAATCTAAAGACGGAGAGAACGTTAAGATTGCGCAGGCTGCTTTGTTATGGCTAGGAAAGTACCCGAGAGACAGGAACAAAGTCAAGCAGCTTTTCTCATTAAACATTTATTGCTCTGCTTAAATCTGTTTGAAGGAGCATAGAAATACATGAAATACTACACTAGGTAAGATCCACTCTAGCCAGAATGCTGAGGCTCACACAAATCTGACTGACATGAAATTGAAATATCTGACTGTTTTGCCTTGACGTCAGCTTTTAATACTGTCAACATTAAAGACGAAGTCCGCTCCAACAACTTAGTGGAAACTTAAGATATTCATAAAGTTGTCCAAAACCTTTCAAGAAAATAGCATTCATACTCTATACAAGCATGATACAAAAATCCTTTCTTAATCTGTCAATAAAAGGCAGCTAAATGAAAAATTCCTGCTTTCCTCGGAACAGATAATTAATTGAGCTTTGCTCTAGGAAGAGCTCCAAAGCACTTTACACAGGGACACACTGGCCTACAGGGCTTCTCACTGCAAGGCTGAGTATCTCACTCACCCTCTCAATTTCTTAAACACTGTAATTTTTATATCTTACCTGTCAAAATGTCTCTACCTTAAAAAAGGTTTTTATTAAGCTAACATTATGCTAACATTAAAATAATTTTTAAGGAAAAAACAATCATTCACAGGCCTGCCATTGCACTAAGCCTCTTTAATTGGTCAACAGGCATATGTGATTTATGGTTGTAACCACACCACACCTAACGGAATGGAGGCAGGCTTTTTTAAAGGCATTGCTTAACATTTCCTTACAACTTGTGCCCAAATCTCCCAGTGTGCTGGTCTAATAGTATATATTATATGACAATTCATTGTATGCTTGAGGCCCATCAAAATATGAAAATAGGTACCATAGAAAGCACATTTTACTCCAAAAAATGTAATTTTATTGTTTCATCTTACCTCTTCTCCAGACAGATAGTAGGCTGAGAGTAGTCCACCAACGAAGCGTATATTTACTTCAAAAACAGAAACTTCAGCATTCTGTGGAAATAGAATAAAGAAGGTTCATACATAAGTGATAGCACACAATTGAGAAAAATGCCATCATGATAAAATGTGCCAAATATTTAAATTTTACTCCATCTTATGTTTGCCCAGAGCAATTTATATACAAGAGAAAATGTTCCTCTCTTTTAACAATGTCAAAATATATGTAAACAAAAATAATTTTGACTCTTAACAATTATAAAATATTTCTAAAATTAAGTTATGCGCCCTCTGCTCAACAACAGATACGGTACTTAGATGGTATTCTCTATTTGTGCAGATGCCGCAGGGCCAGGACATTTTATTTTTCTGTTCTGTTGTGTTCCCCTTTATCTTATTCATCTGCCTGCTTTTTCTTCCTGAAAGGCCATTCAGACTCTGTACTTTGGCTGGTGGTTGAACATTATTCTAGCGTTCTTCTCCCACCATGTTAAAGTAGCAGAGCTAGAATGCAAATAGAATTTGAAGTTGGGGGGACCTGGGTTCCCAGTGCTTGTTCCCAAATTCCTGCCTGGGGCCTAGGATGGACATCTTCCTGGGAAGAAATTTTATCTGCATAAAGGAGCCTGCTTTTATTATCCACAGTGTGCCAGATCCCGTGCTAGTCTCTTTACCTGAACTATATCCTTTAATACTCACACCAGCCCTGTGAAAGAATTACTAGTCTTATGTCTATTTTACAAATGGAGACACTGAGATGTAGAGTGGTTATTGTGACATTTTTAAGGTCGGACAACAAATAAGTGGTTGAATCAGAATTTGGCTGGAGTACTCCGATTCCTGGCCCATGGCTCTGCGCTGTCCTGACTCCTATTATCACCTCCATGATAATGCACCAAGTCCCTTTATTAATGGTCATACGTTGTGGCATATAATTAGTAATTATCACCAATACTTGTATTATTTTACAAGACTTGACTACTAAATAGACCTGTCCTACATGCTGTTACTAGAAAATTTCACACAGCTAACCTACAATAGGGGTAAGATCCTCTTTAATCTTTGGTTAGCTTCCCTTCATGTTCATTGGCCTACTCAGTAGTTGTTCCCTTTTACATAAGGTCCAACCATTCACTGATAATCATAGGGGCTAACAGCAAACTATATTGTATGGAGTCAAATGTCTTGCAGATGAGCTTAGTTAAAATCATCCAAGACATTATTTCTTTTAACAAATATTTATCAAGCAACCACTATGTGCCAGGCACTGTCATAAGCCCTAGGGTCAAGGTAATGAAGACTGACAAGGTCCTCAGACTCATGGAATCTACACTTTAGTGGGAGGAAACAATTCCAGAAAAGACAAATACACATAGATTTTCATTTAATTGCCCCATGCTCTTGCTAAAAAGTTATAAGGATCTAACAATGAAAGCTAGCCAACTACTTATGGTTAAAAATTTTTCAAAAAATTTCCTGTAAAGGATGAAAACAACTTATGAGAATTAGTGGGCCAGAGGTAGGCAAAAGCATCATAAGACTCTTTAGTGGGCTCGTTTAACATTTTTTCATAATCTGCAACATGCACCTGATATGATTTGACTCTATAGAGGTGCAATTTATCATTGAGGTGCATCATTCAGAATGAGCATCGTAGGCATATTGGTAAAAGCTTCTTTATTCCACAAAATCACTGATAAGGAAAAAGGAAGGGAGTTCACTAATTTACTTTGGTTCACACGCTATATTTCTTATGTCTAAAGGTAACAGTGTCTTATAGTAAAATTGAAGGAATTTAAACTCTTGTATTTTACTTGTGTTTTTCAGTTTTTAAGTCTGAGAGCAGTCCTCTGCATTTCTACCTACTAAAATCTGTGAAAGTGATTTTTATATTCTTATTCTGGCTATGGGTTTATTAGATATGCATTCTCTTCCTCCTATGAAAATTTTGGTTATGAGGACTTTGATATAGACATCTGATAAAAATTACTGCAAGGTAGAAGACTGAGCCATGTCAAATATCATCAGAATATATCTTCAGCTAGACATCAATCACCTATTGGGTACAGCTGTTCAACCAGATATTGATCCAGCAATGTATTCTAGAACCTAAATTCTGTTGATCTTGCTCTATAAAATATTGAGAAATGACCTTGCAAAACACCATGCTCAAAGTCAGTTGCTTTGCCTTTTGAATTTCATGGATCTAACAGTCTAGTGAGCCTGTCCAAGAAGCAAATCTGGCTTGTTAGTGAACCCATGCAGCTTTCCAGTGACTGCTGTGTCCTTGTCTTTAAAAGCCTTGTTCAGGAATGTCACATCACCATTACGACTACTCAAGAATCATCATATTTTCCCCCTTTTGAAAACTGGAATGACATTAGAACTCCCAACATTATTTTTTCTACTTCTTTTTATCAAAGTTAAATCTAAATTATTTATAAACCTTAATTTGAGAGATCTTTCAACATTCTGGGCTGTATTATGTGATTAGGCCAAAAGACTGAGATTTAGATACTTTTGTTCACTTTACAGATCCTTAGATGAAAAGGACGAAGAAAATAAAAATTCTCCCACCATAGCAAACTGGTTTTCTATATTGGAAACAACAGACCATAAAAAGACTACCTTAGAGTCAGAAAGACCTGGGCTTGAAGGCTGAGGGTGAGATCCCAGGCAAGTCACTTACTCTCTTTGAGTCTCTGTTTTCTTGTTTGTAAAAAGGGACAACGCATTCCTTACAAGGCACTAGGAGTCTGAATGTAAAGCACTGTGTATGGTGCCTGGCATGATGCACTCAGCAGAGAACGGCTGCCATTACCCACAGCACAGTAACTCAGGCGACATAAACCAAGGCCTATCTTAGTTTATTTCCTCAGGGGTTACTGGAATATCAGAAACCCCAGAATCCTAATATTCTAAATTCTAGAATGCAAACTGACACATCTTCTCTGACCCTCATGGGAGTCCTCTTTCTCAATGTCTAAAAAATCCTCTTTTGAAATACTGTATTTTGACCAAACTTCCTTTTGGGTTTGATATACTTCATATAAGGTATCGGGATTTTCAAAAGGGAATTTCTACAATCAGGGTTGTAGGCTATCTTTATTAATTTCTGATTATGATTTCCATTAAAAAATATTATTAAATTAAAGTGAATATATTCATCCCACCAATATTCGTGCAGTATCTTTTAAGATGTTCTAAAACTTTTCCAGTGACTTGCTCTAATGACAGAGAGGGATTAGGACAGGGAGAAGATAGTATGTGAAGGAGGGGAGTCACAAAGAGCCCGTAACACGAAAATCTTGTGTGATTTATTTATTTTGCAATCTCCTTGATCTGTGTTTGTTTTAAAATAAAGTTACCTTCCTTAAATCTTTAAGTAAGGTTACATCGCAGGGATATGCTCCAATATTCTACGGCTTCTAGTGCACTGTCATATGTGGTTGACAGGTTGAGAAGTTGATCCAGTCTTCTGGCTAAATTGCATGCACCTATTAGTTAATATCACAATTGATAAACAAGTGGAAGTGGACATTTTTAGCTGAAAGCCTAACCATCAAAAAATGTGGCTTGGAGAAATGCCTCCTTCATTTTGACTTTCCTCTACCAACAGTCTTTGAATTGAAGGGCACACTTAACCACATTCATATACAGATTAAGTAAAATATATTGTATAAGTAAGGTCACACCTAGAATCAAGAGGTGAGTATGACAAATTATGGAAAAATTAGGCCACAGTACTAATCTTTTATACTGGTTGTCTTAGACTTATAATTTCTGTAAGTTTATCCCTTAACATTTCTGTCATCTAGTTCACTATACATTTATGTGAATTATGAAATAAACTGATAAAGAATGCTAAAATGGATAAAAGAGTTTAATTCAACATGCCATTTTGCATGTCTCCCTCTCCTAATTCTTAATACTATGCTCCATATTTCTACTGACTTCCTTCAAGTCAACAGATTTGATTTATGAGCACAAAGAACCTAACTCTATCTGGGCAAGACGAAAAGTGAACACTTCAAAATCCTTGTTTCAGAATGAATGTCTGAAGGATTAACTTTCTCCCACTAGGCAAGATAGAATTTTAAACAAGTAAGAAAACTTTATTAGGGATTTATTTGATATTTTTATAAGCAATTTATTCACCAAAATTTTCTGTAAAATGATAGATTTTAATTAATCTCAGTGAATGAAATGGGCTTCACCATTAGAATAACAAATTTAGTTTATAGCACAGATTTAGCCACAGTTTTCTTTTGATTGAGGAACTACAGAGGCACAGCCTTTCCCTAAAGAACAGACATAGACTCAAACTTATACTAAAGGAATTCTTAATTCTTATGATTCTACATGGCATGACAGATCTGATTAATTGTATTTAATTGAAAAAGGCCTCTTGGGAAGAGGACTTTTATTTTCAAAATTTTCAAAAATATTTTAATAATATTCTGAGTATTTGGTCCAAATTCTTAGGCTTCTTTTTTTTTAATTTTTTATTTTTTAAAATTTACTTCCAAATTAGTTAGCATATAGTGAAACCATGATTTCAAGAGTAGATTCCATAATGCCCCTTGCCCATTTAGCTCATCCCCCCTCCCACAACCCCTCCAGCAACTCTCAGTTTGTTCTCCATATTTATGAGTCTCTTATGTTTTGTCCCCCTCTCTGTTTTTATATAACTTGTTTCCTTTCCCTTATGTTCATCTGTTTTGTCTCTTAAAGTCTTCATATGAGTGAAGTCATATGATTTTTGTCTTTCTCTGACTAATTTCACTTAGCATAATACCCTCCAGTTCTACCCACGTAGTTGCAAATGGGAAGATTTCATTCTTTTTGATTGCTGAGTAATACTCCATTGTATATATACCACATCTTCTTTATCCATTCATCCATCGATGGACATTTGGGCTCTTTCCATACTTTGGCTATTGTTGATAGTGCTGCTATAAACATGGGGGTGCATGTGTCTCTTCGAAACAGCACAACTGTATCCCGTGGATAAATGTTTAGGCTTCTTTTTTTAAGGGTAATTCTCTGAGCCCTCAAATCAGAAACTACTTCTTTGTTAGCTATTCCTCCAAACTCCCCACCAGCTTCCTACTCAATGAACTGTAAGCGAAAAGCAAGCATTAATAACTGCCCTACCACAATCCAATGCAGTAACTATGTTTAATAATAACTGCTCCACTCCTAACATATATGATAACTATGCTTTGCCTTACTGAAAAGTACGTTGGAAACAAGATGAGACTTTTCAAAGACATTGATTAAAGAGTGGTAACTGCCCATACACCTTGCCTATGTTTAAGCTTAGCAGATACCTTGGATTATAAGTAGTATTTCAAAGTGTGTTTTGTATTATTATTTCGAGGATTCAAAGTATAAAACTCCTTTTAACAGATTAAATTGAAATATTAAACAATGTGACTTAGTGTAACATATGTCCTAGCAGCTTTTAGTTTCATGTTTAAGTAACATGATAAGCCTCTTAAGAGGAACAAAGCGTTAGGCCACAAAGGTAGACCATCTTCTCTATGTGAATAGATTTTACTATGCAGACCCAGAAGGACCCTCAACTAGTAGTCCAATCTATCACTAATTATTGACAGAACATCTCAGTATCCTTTTAAAGCCAAAACTTAAATCATCACGCTTGGCAGGCACTGATTTGCATTCAGATAAAAATACTGAATAACTCCATTCAACAGATAATTAACTTATTTGCCTCCATAGAGACATAATGCTATTCTAAAATAGACTAAGGCAAATACTAAAGCAGAAGTCACTTCTTTCATGGTCTATGGCATAGAACTCTGGACCTATGTCAAGTACGCATTCAGGTATTTGAGATGATCCAAAAATTGCTTTGTGAGGTTAACTTCTTTACGTCCTTCCAACAGGGAACCTTATAGCTTATTTTCTTGAAAAGCAGGGTAAAAGAACAGTCTGGATTATTAAACTATTGGTGGGAATAAAATTGGTGCAGCCACTGTGGAAAACAGTATGGAGGTTCCTCAAAAAATTAAAAATAAAATACCATATTGAAGTGCCTGAGTGGCTCAGTTGGTTGAACATCTGACTTCGGCTCAGGCCATGATCTCGGGGTTTGTGGGTTCGGGCCTCACGTCAGGCTCTGTGCTGACAACTCAGAGCCCAGAGCCCGCTTCAGATTCTGCCTCCCTCTCTCTGCTCCTCACCCACTCACACTGTGTCTCTTTCTGTCTCTCAAGAATGAATAAACGTTAAAAAAGTTAAAAAAAAATACCATACGATCCAGTAATTCCACTTTTGAGTATTTAATGAAAGAAAATGAAAACACTAATTCAAAAAGATATATGCATGCCCATGCGCACATACATAAATATTACTCAGCCATGAAAAAGGATAAGTCATTTGAGATAATATGGATGGACCAAAAGGGTATTAGCCTAAGTGAAATAAGTCAGATGAATACCATAAAACTTTACAAATATCATATATGATGTCATTTATATGTGGAATCTAAAAGACAAAACAAAGGAACAAACAAAACAGAAATAGCTTCATAAATACAGAGAACAAACTTTTGGTTGCCAGAGCCGAAGGGGTGGGGGAAACAGGCAGAGGGGATTAAGAAGTGCAAACTTCCAGTTATGAAATAAATAAATCACAGGAATTAAAGTACAGCATAGGGAATACAGTCAATAATATTGTAGTAACACTGTATGGTGACAGAGGGCAACCACACTTAATGTCGTAAGCATTGCATAATGTAGAGAATTGTGAAATCAGTATATTGTACACTTGAAACTGAAATAACATTGCATGTCAACATTGTACTTTAACTTAAAAAAAAAGGGAAGAGATTAAGTTCGCCTGTTATCTTAAACATACAGTACTCGTTATGATAAAAAGTACAATTCATGCAAATCAAGACTACAGTGAGATACCACTTCACATCTGCTACTGATGGCTACTGTAAAAAACAAAATCAGAAAATAACAGTGTTGGGGAGAATGTGGAGAAACTGTAACACTTGCACACTATCGGTGGGAAGGTAAAACAATGCAGCAACTGTGGAAAGCAGCAAGGTGGTTCCTCCAAAAATTGTAAATAGAATTGCCATACAATCCAGCAATCCCACATCTGGGTGTATACAAAAAACAACTGTATCTCAATTGTAGGATCTCAAAGAGACATTTGGATACCTGTGTTTCTAGAAACATTCACAATAGCTAAGACATGGAAGTAATCCAACTGCCACTGACAGCTGAGTAAATAAGCAAAACGTGGAATATACATCTGATGAAAATATTACTCAACCTTAAAAAGGCAGGAAATTCTGACATATGCTCTAATATGAATGAACCTTGAAGACATTATGCTAAGTGAAATAAGGCAGTCACAAAATGACAAATACCTTATGAATCCCCTTTATAGGAGGTGCTAGAGTAGTCATAATCATACAGACAGAAAGTAGAATGGTGGTTGTCAGGGGCTGGATGGATAAAGGTTGGGAACTTAGTGTTTAATGGGAACTGAGTTTCAGTTTTGCAAGATTAAAAGAATTGGATATGGATGGTGGTGATGGTTGCACAGCAATATGATACTATTAATATTATAGTAGTTAATACTACTGAATTGTACCCTTAAAAATGGTTATGATGGTACCAGTTTATGTTACCAGTGTATTTTACGGCAATAAAAAAAATTAAAGAAAAACAAGTACAACCCATGTGCTTGCCAAAGACCACCATCTTAGTGTGTTGCTAGGTAAGTGTCTGGAATAGGCTAATCATCTATCCTTTGTCATTCTCAAAGCTCCCCCTGTCATAGAGATACCACTTTACCTCAATGAATAAAAATGCTTTTTAATAGTTAATATAACTTTGGCATTTACTGAGGTTTTATATAAAAATTATTATCTGGAGAAAAGTTCTACATATTCTATAATATTAATACTGAACACAGTTTTCAATATTTCTCCTGCAAGGATCTAGGTAATCAATACTTCTTTGAGGTGACAGTAAAGAATAGGCAGCACTCAGAACTGAACTTAGAAATGCCTAAATATGAAACTCTTGATCATTTATTCTTATGTTAAAGACTTTCCAGTAGCAGGAGTCACCGCAAATCTCTTCTGGAAGTAGGCTAGATAAAAAACAAGTAGATCAACGGCACTTGAAGTCCAGATCATCTCTAACTATTTCAAAATATGACACAGTACAGTTATCCTTGCGCCCTGTCATCTTGTTCTCTGAGTCTAGCATAGTCTGTTGAGAAGTAGGACAAGATAACTTCTCATTCATTTAATTAGAATTTATTGAATACCTGTGGAACAATACCCTTTAATGTGTGCTGTGATATGAAGATTACATGCCTAACCTGGGAGGATTCAAATTCTCTGGCTGCCTATATGTATTTCACAACTCTCTGCACTTCCTCTCTAATAAAAACAGGGTCGCTGAGTTAGGCAGATCTTGTTCACCCACAGCTTTTACTTGCTGTGTGATTTGGAAATTAGTTAATCACCTCTTCATCTATAAAAACAGGGACAATACCACTTACCCTGTAAGGTTGTCACAAACACTAAATGAGATAACCTATGGAAAAAAATCACCTAGCATAATACTTGGCATGTCTCTGTACTCTTTAAATGGTGGTTTCCTCTTTCCTTTCTTCCTCCCTCAAGAGAACTTGGCCCCAGCTAAGTACTCTATTTTTCCTGCTAGACTATAAGCTCCAGGAGGGTAACTGACCTTAAAACGTGTTTAGTAAATAACATATGAATGAAATAAATAATGAGTAACCAAGGATGTGTTTCAGATTCTTGGTTTTAGGATTAATTTGAATTAAAACCAGAAAACTCACGCATTGGAATCTACCTTTAGAGGTCTGCCCAGATCCGTGTTCCTCTACAGATGCTTGTACAAAGCTCCACCTGGGAAGCCCTTGCTCCTATATATTATCTCAGTGATTTATTTTAAGCCCGTTATTAGAGCCACTTGAACTCTGTGCTACCAAGTATGCAAATGGAATCAACTTGTTATGCCTTAATTAAAAGAAAATGAGTTTTAGTTAATGATAGTATAAACCAATAAAAAAACATTTACTTTACACCTGTAAGTGATGCAAATTGAATATTTCACATACAAACACATTTATTCTTGATGCTCAAGAGCACCACAGGATAAACCAACCCTCAACAGTAGTGTTTGTTTCAGTTTCATTCTGATTTTTCCCTTGCAATAAATTTGGATGCATTAACTTTTCTGCAATACCCTGACACCGTCAATTATAATTAATACTTTATCAGGAAAAAAAGTTAATTTAAAAACAAGCAATAATTTATCCAAGCTGGAATCATATTACATGTTATCCATAAAAACAAAACAAATTTTCTCTCTTTGTTTAATAAGCTTCTCCAATGTCTCCATCCTTCAGATAAACGGAAAAAGTTTGCATTTTCAAAAAGAAAGCTGTGTAATTATTGATATAATCACCTGAGCCTCTGGGTAAATTGAACAAATATAAAATGAATTCTCATATAAGACATATTAAAACCAACCAGAAAATTGGAAGCTGAAGAATTTTATAAAACAATGATTAGTAGAGTAAAACAATACAGCTTTCCTGAATTTTATTTACTAATTTTAAGATGAGAAGTACTATCACTTGGATGTTACTGATAAATGCTTTTTTAAGGGAAAATATGGCAACACCCAGAGAGAACTATAACAAATATGTTTCAAGATCTCTCACATTAGGAATAGTATTATAAGAAACAGAAATTTGAGACCTGTGGCTGTGACTTTAAAGTATATTTTGAAAGACATAGGCCAAGATTGTCAATAACAGTTCTAAAATGGTATTTTACACAAGTCTGTCAATTATTTGGATAAAATCTTGTTAAAAAACAAAAATATAGCTTTAAATAAACAACGTTAAAGGTCAGCATTTAAGCAACCACTCAAGAACAGTCCGACTGCTTTATCCTGCAAGTAAGGAAGCACAAAAATTGGCTCTTCTCCACAGCCTAATATCCCCTATTAGATTCCCTCTGCTTCCTCACAGGTCCCCACCGCCCACGGAACACATTCATGTCACCTGGTAGTGGTCTGAGGTCAGCCAACCACCTTCTGTTACCTTGTCTGTTAGCTTGAGAGGCCTTTACGCTTCGTTCTTTTAAATAAATGATTCCACAGTTTCTCAGACTACTGCTGGTCATGAAAGCAAAGAATTGTTGCAGGATTTGGGGAGTTTTGGGGAGCAATTTTGTAATTAAAAGACAAGGGACCTGGATACTATTCAGGTCTAGCATCACTGACATCTACTTTCCTGTCTTCAATCATTCGATCTTGGATAAATGAATATGGTAAAACTGCAAAATTAATTACAGAAATATGTTGCGTTTATTTTCTTTTCTTTACATTTATTTATTTTTGAGAGACAGAGAGAGACAGAGCACAAGTGGGGAGGGGCAGAGAGAGAATGAGACACAGAATGAAAAGCAGGCTCCAGGCTCTGAGCTGTTAGCACAGAGCCTGACTTGGGGCTCAAACTCAAAAACCGTGAGATCATGACCTGAGCCGAAGCTGGACATCCAACCGACTGAGCCACCCAAGTGCCCCATATCTCTATACACTAACAATGAAGCAGCAGAAAGAGAAATTAAGAAAACAATCCCATTTACAACTATACCAAAAATAATAAAATATCTGGGAATAAACACCACCAAAGAGGAGTACTCTAAGAACTAAAACCCTGATGAAAGAAATTGAAGAAGTCACAAATAAATGGAAGGATATTCCATGCTCATGGATTAGAAGAGCTAATATTGCTAAAATGTCCATACCATCAAAGTAATATACAGATTGAATGAAATCCCTATAAGAATATTAACATTTTTCACAGAACTAGCACAATAATCCTAAAATATGTATGGAACCACAGAAGCCCCCAAACAGCCAAAGCAATCTTGAAAAAGAACAAAGTTGGTGGTATCAACAACCCCAGATTTCAAGATACACTACAAAGCTGTAGTAATCAAAACAGTATGTTACTGGCACAAAAACAGACACAGAGATCAAGAAAACATAATAGAGTCCAGAAATACACATTTATTTGGTCAATTAATGTATGACTAGTCAAGAACATACAATGGAGAAAAGATAGTCTCTTCATCAAATGGTGCCGGGCAAACTGGACAGCTACATGCAAAAGAATGAAACTGGACCATACACAAAAATAAATTCAAAATGGATTAAAGACCTAAATGTGAGATCTGAAATCATAAAATTCCTAGAAGAAAGGATAGGCAGTAATGTCTTTGACATTGGCTGTAGAAACATTTTTCTCGATATATCTCCTCAGACAGGGAAACAAAAGCAAAGTTAAACTATTAGGACCACACCAAAATAAAAAGCTTTTATACAGCAAAGCAAACCATCAACAAAACAAAAAGGCAACCTACTGAATGGGAGAAGATGTTTGCAAATGATATATCTGATAAGGGGTTAATATCCAAAATATATAAAGAACTTATACAATTTTAGACCAAAAAACCCCAATCTAATTAAAATATGGGCAGAAGACCTGAATAGACATTTTTCCAAAGACATACAACTGGCCAACAAATATATGAAAAGATGCTTAACATCACTAATCATCAAGGAAATGCAAATTAAAATCACACAAGATATCACTTTACACCTGTCAGAATGGCACAATACATAAGAAATAACAGGTGTTGGTGAGGATATGGAGAAAAAAAACCTTTGAGCACTGTCAGTGGGAATGCAAATTGGTGCAGCCACTGTGGAAAACAGTACAAAGGTTCCTCTAAAACTGAAAAATATAAATATCCTCTTAACAAAGGGGAAGGGGAGGTGAAATAGATAAAGGGAATTAGGAATATATTTATCTTGTTGAGCACTGAGAAATATATAGAATTGCTGAATCACTATATTATATATCCAAAACGAATATAACATTATGTTAATTATACTTGAATTAAAGAAACAAGAAAGAAAAAACACTGGATAACAGGAGGAAAAAAAAAATCATTTGATTTTGACGGAATCCAGTTCCTATTCTCCCAACCTTTCTTGAGAGGGGTTGGGGGAGGGAATACATTAACCATTTTCTCTCCCATAGATAGCTGATGACAAGCCCTATTTAAAGGTAGGTATTTTAATTTAACTTATAAATAACAAGATGGGACAGAGATATTAGTAAGAGACAACAAACCCTCAAGAAGAAACAATTTTTTTTCACTGCTTTGATTTTTCATTCTCAGTTCTATTGATAACATTAGAGCTATCACAAGTCATTTCAATCAAATGGCTGTAGAACCTTGAGCAAATCACCAGCTCCCTGGGTCTGTTTTCTCATTAAAAATTTTTTTTTTTTTTTTTACATTTATTTATTTTTTGAGAGACATAGAGAGACAGGGGCAGAGAGAGGAGGAGACACAGAATCTGAAGCAGGCTCCAGGCTCTGAACTGTCAGCACAGAGCCCGACGCAGGGCTGGAACTCACAAACCGTGACATCATGACCTGAGTCAAAGTCAGACGCTTAACTGACTGAGCCACCCAGGCGCCCCCTGTTTTCTCATTTTTATTTTTTTTAAATTTTTTTTTCAACGTTTATTTATTTTTGGGACAGAGAGAGACAGAGCATGAACGGGGGAGGGGCAGAGAGAGAGGGAGACACAGAATCGGAAACAGGCTCCAGGCTCTGAGCCATCAGCCCAGAGCCTGACGCGGGGCTCGAACTCACCGACCGTGAGATGGTGACCTGGCTGAAGTCGGACGCTTAACCGACTGCGCCACCCAGGCGCCCCTGTTTTCTCATTTTTAAAATGAAAGAGCCGAACACATTGATCTCCAAGGTCCTTTTATGTTGGAATATGTCTCCTTTATATTCCAAATTCAATTATAAGGCAGATTAAACACAGACTTATCTAAATGTCCTTTAAGGCAGTGATCTCCAAAATGGGGCATACAAGGCAATTAATAAGAAGGCTGGAACAAAATATTCATTCTTTAAAAATATATATATATTTATTTTAGAGAGAGGGAGAGAGTACAGATGGAGGGAGAGAATCTTAAGCTCAGCATGCAGCCTTGAAACAAAATATTCAAACTTTTAATTTATATAGGTTTTTAATGCAAAGAGTTAGGAAAAAGATTTAGTTTTATCGATCTTTAATATTCTGACTGACACTGTTGTCCTCACTGGGTCTGTGAGAGAACAAGAGCTCCACAAAGTGGAGGTGTTGAGAGGGAAACACTCTATGTCCAGTTTCAACATACAGCATGTTGCTTGTGCCTGGTTATGGAGATTTACAGATACTATCGAATGCTTACCAGATAGACAAGAAGCTTATAAGGCTTTCTGTGAAACAATCTCTGATTAAAAATACTAATAATGCAAACATAAATGAATGACTAGAACACAGCTGGGCCAACAGTCTTCCGCTTTTTTTTTTTTTTAATTAAAAATAATTTTTTTTAATGTTTACTTATTTTTGAGACACAGAGAGACAGAGCATGAATGGGAGAGGGTCAGAGAGAGAGGTAGACACAGAATCCGAAACAGGCTCCAGGCTCTGAGCGGTCAGCACAGAGCCCGACGCGGGGCTCGAACTCACGGACCGTGAGATCATGACCTGAGCTGAAGTCAGACGCTTAACTGACTGAGCCACCCAGGCGCCCCTCTTCCGCTTTTTTAAAACAAGTTTTTTGCCAATCTCATCATGAGGCAAAACACTGATTATGGAACTAGATGAGCTCTGACAAGATGCTGCCCTCCCAAATCAAAATTATCAAGAAGTTCTGAAGTGTCCGCTCTCCTTAATTCTGAACCTTTTCCTTGGTATACAATAGATTTTGATGTATTTAAGAATGATAGTACACGCGCAAAGATTTTTAAAGGCTTCAAATACATATTGACAACATTTTATGCAGACAAGGGTATAGAACTAACAAATTTTGAAGCCTTATTTATGTGACAGTGGATGCATATTGAGAGTTTAGTGGAGGTCTCCTTGGTATTGCAGCCTTGGCAGCCACATAGCCTGTGGGGGGCCTTAAGTCCATGCAGTCACAAGCAAATCCAAGTTCCTGGCTTGACTCCCCCAATCGCCCTTGTGATCAATGGTCTCCCTAGCCCCTCAGGGCCTTCCCCTTGTGCACACCTTAGAAAAGACTCCTGTGGACCTTACCAAAACGTAGCTCTTTCCGGTACGAATTGACCAATTTGACTCCAAAGCACTATACCCACCCTACTAAAGGCATGTGCCCCAGGTCCTGTCTATACTCTGCCTGACCTCCTTGTGTGGCCCCTGGAGGCCTGCTGCGTACCTCCTCAGGACCCGTGAGTAATAAGCTTCTCTACTGCAGTTTCTCTTGTGGTCTTTTGTTGGACTGCAGCTCACCACCTGGTACCCTGTACTCCAATTAACAAAAGTTAATTTAATAAAATGAGAACAATGTGCCATGGCCCACGGTGCAAAAGCATGAGCATGGAGCCACACAGATTTCTGCTAGACTCACAGCTCTGACACACAACTAGCTGTGTGATCTGGATAAGCCTCTGAGGCTCCAATTTACAGCCTGTACAAGTGTGAAAATAATGGCCATCTCATAGGGTGGTTATGGGACTTGAACACCAACACTTGGCACATGTTGGCCTTGACAGATTTTAATTTCTTTTTCCTTACTCCTAATTTGCTAAAAAACAAAAACATGTACTTCCACAGTAACGGGGGCAAGAATATAGTATGGTACTATTTAAACATGCATTCTTTGTTTCTGCTATGGTATATAGCACAATAATTGGCCCCACAACAGAATTTGTCCATGTTAAACTGAGATTTAAAAAACTGAATTGGCAATTTTTGTTTAACTCACCACATTAAAATCTAGATTTTCTTCAACCCATGATTTTGCCTCTTCAAATTCATCTTTCATTTCCATTATAAAAAGTGTATCCAGGGCATCTACTATTGTTGCTCCTTTAATACTACCTGAAAATATCAGAAAAACATTTATTGATTAAAGTATTTGACACACATACAAGCAAATTGACCATCCTTGGAAAAGGAGAATACAGAATTTATTAATAATAGTAATAATGAACATAGTCTAAACTTCTTTCAGTAAAAGAGAGTGTAAAAGCTGCATCAAAACCAAACTAACAATAATCACAGGCTATGAATTGATACACTAATCTTTAAAGTTTCTTCTGAACTTGTAGAAAATAATCTCTTAGGCATTTCATTTGTGACTGAATTCTCCAGCAACAAAAAATAGATCTGAAACAAAGGAGCAACACACATATTAATTTGAATGTAATCACATCAAAGTGCACCTGTGCAAAATTTTTAAATATAGTTAGATCTAAAATTATGATAGCTCTAAGAAGCCATTATTCTAAAATGGAATTCACTCTCTTTGAAGGCCTGACTGATCCTAACCTCCCGTTCCACCCACCCACCACATCTTGACTTTATGATTCATTTCCTTCGAACTCCCTTGACATGAAGACTTTACATTGGTCTTGCATTCATCACTTTCTGCCTTCCATTATAATTACTTGTATGCATCTCTTTTAGCCTGTAAACTTCCTCAGAATGGAAAAGACCTGTCTTCTTCATATGCACATTCCATACTAAGAGACTTAGTATGTTTCGATGCTTAAGAATAATTTAAAAAATCATCAACATGTTAACAAAGAACAAAATAATCTCTTTGACAAAGATTTTGACAAATTTACACAAAACTGAGTTATTAATTATACAAGCAACTTTTATAGGGATAAAAGCAAAAACAGAATTAGATTTTAAAAAGTTATAGGAGGGGCGCCTGGGTGGCGCAGTCGGTTAAGCGTCCGACTTCAGCCAGGTCACGATCTCGCGGTCCGTGAGTTCGAGCCCCGCGTCAGGCTCTGGGCTGATGGCTCAGAGCCTGGAGCCTGTTTCCGATTCTGTGTCTCCCTCTCTCTCTGCCCCTCCCCCGTTCATGCTCTGTCTCTCTCTGTCCCAAAAATAAATAAAAAACGTTGAAAAAAAAAAAAATTTAAATAAAAAGTTATAGGAAACAATGAAAAAACAAAGGCCTCTGAGTCTTCATGAAGCTTCTAAATTTGTCTTCAATTCCTAACTCTCAACACCCATGTTAACTGGTCACTGTGTCCTGAAAACACTACTTTATAAAAACATCTGAAAGCACTTCTGTCACTACTCCAGGTTTGGGCTCTCTTCCAGGTCTGCATCACTGTGATGGACCAACCAGTCTTTCTTCTACTCTGCCAGCTCTCCCTAACTGTTCTTACAATTCTCTTCTTCCCACCTGGAATCAACTTCATATGAATATCTGAACTTCAGACGAATATCTACTGACCCTTCTAATGCTCTGACAACTCACTGTTTACACACAGCTCTTCTGCCCAAGGCCATGAACTCTGCAAAGACTTGTATTGTGTTAACACCAGTACTGGAAGGAGAGCCAAATACATGGAAGATCCTGAATAAATGGAAAAGAGGACCACAGACTCTGACCTTAGACACACCTGGGTTCTGGCCCCAGCTCAGCCTGTTAGTACGTGGCTCACATGGGCAAGTTATGCTCTGAGCTGCATCCTTCTCATCTATAAAATGTGTATAATAATGAGGTTAAGGGAGATGACACACAAATGGTGCTTAATGCATAATAAATATCAGTTGATTCTGTTGTTTGTTATATGATTTGATACTATTTAACACCTTCAGTTAAAGTATAAAAAGTCACATTTTCTATGCGGAATTAAGAAGTGTTGGAATAAGACTCTATCCCCTTCATCCTATTACTTATAGGCAAAATTGTGCAGGATAAAAAAGAATCAAGTGTGAGGAGAATGACAATGGTAGCTCTGTGACCCAAGGAATCCACCTAACACTTCTGTTCCCTAGCTTCCTCACGTCACAATGGGATTGCTATTAACACCCACAGTACCAAACATAAAGGGATGCCGTGAGGACAAAATGCAATGAAGCATGCCAACGCAGATAAATGGACATTCAAATAACTGACCATCCATTCTCACTTTCTCTTCCACGGCACAAACAGGAGAAACCCAGAGCTAAAGTTGAGAGTCACCAAGATAGGGTGAAGATCACCATGGCAGGCTGGTGATCAATAAAGCTTATCGATAAAGACACAACTTTTACCTGACAAGAAGCAGTTAATGCAGCCGACCAAACGCTCCTCTGCTGGGTATCACCCCAGGAGCTAAAAAATCTTGATGCTGCACCCATAGCCATTAAATGATAATCTTTGGGACTGTTCCCTAGGCATCAGTATTTTTTTTTAAAGGTACTCAAGTGATTCCAATGTAGAGTGCTCTGTCTGAAGGACACACTATGCCCAGTCCTCGCAGATAATTGCAGCAGGTATGCAAGTTTCCTAGCAACATGGCCTGGAGGGGCACACAAACTTTACCACCCATAAGTTCCATCAATCGGAGAAAAGTTACTGTCACTAAGAAACCAAAGCACATTCTACTCACCAAACAAACTGCTCGAATGGCCTTCTTTTGATATAGGTTTCAGTTCATTTAATCCCCAGGCATAACGTTTATAATTATTCCAAGCATGTTTCATCATCTGAGAAAAATAAATGAAAATAGGATTATAATTTGAATTTAAGATGTTTTTGCTATGAAATAGATCATTCACTGAGGACCTAAAGGTTAAAGCCTTAAAACTTATCATTTAGTTAAAAAGATGATGATTAATTAAAAGGGTGACAATGGTATGAATAAACTAGAATACACACACGTGCGCGCGCGCACACACACACACACACACACATTGTCCCTTTATATTTACAAACGGAGATCTCTTTTTTGAATCCAGAGATATCACTTTCAAAAGTCATTTCCCAGTAACAAAATTTAACTTACCCTTAAAGGATGAACCATTCTTACATTTATCTATTTTATTCTCATGAAAGATTAAATCTTCAAAGACTATATATAAGATTCTGATTCTTGCACAAGGTTCTTTGTACTTTGTCAACCTCATAGTATATAGACAAATATCCAAGGTTATCACTTTAAACACTTTGATGTATGTTGACCAAGTTAATGTGGAGAAGTCTACAGGAAATAAATGAAACTCTATGGTTATATTTAAATCTGGGGAAACTTCAGCTTGTTTTAGTATAATCAATCTTGAATTGTATAGATGTCTGTGTACCTGTATAATAAAGACTGATCCTGTATATTCCCAATCTAGATTCCTTGTACCAGGAGTATTTTTAAAGCCAAACTTCTCTGTCATACGTTATATAAATTATTTTTTATTAATTGTAACAAAATTAATTTATCTACATATAATGAAAACCAAATTAATTTCTCCTGGCTTACAGATAAAGTTCTGACCTATTGTGATAGACATTAATTTTAGTAGAAAGTGAATGATTTTTAAGGAGAGAAATTGTTCTAAGAGCCTGTCAAAATAGTTGTATAACCACTGTATAACAGCTGTAGAATTTTTTTAAATGACTCAAAGAATATATATAATTAGTTTTGTATGCATTTCTTAAAGAGGGCTGGGAACTCTTCACCTGTCAGAATTTATTCATGCCATTATTCCCAATCCATTAGCAAAATAATTAAAATACGGACATAACCTAAAAATGTTCTATTCTGTTCCATATTTTAAAATATCTTAAAAAACATCACCTAAAGTTGACAAATACTTTATGTGGGCTGTTTATCACCAACATCTTCAGTGAGATCAATACAATTTTATTAATAAGAAAATTCTTCATAAGTCCCTGAACACAATAAATATCTTTTGTTAGCCAATTTGTATACTATCTTCTTATCCCACCACTATCTCTATGAATAATAACTACTAAGAATCTGTACAATTTGCTGGGTGCTCTGCTAAATACTCTATGTTCAGTATTGTACTCGATTCTCATTACAACCCTATGAAATGTTGTATTACTATTGTTTGGTAAAGAAATTGAGGCTTGCAAGTTAAAACCCAAACAACTTTATTCAAAGTCATGACATTTCTCCACAGCTGAAGAGCCAGGGTTCATCCCCATGTTGGCCTGACTCCAAAGTCATGGCATTAACCAACATCATCTTCCTTTAATGAGTCAGCAACAGAATCTTCCTTTGATGAATCAGATTGTTGATCCTGCAACAATCAATAGAATGTGGACAAGGAAGTATTTTCAAGACTTTTCTCCTTATAATTTTATTGGAAGGTATAATCGATTTAAGGATAAAATAACATGATTTATGATTCCTATAATACCACTGATTAGTCACGTAATCATGGATGAGTCATAGTTTTTACAAGACTTTCTTTGAAGTAATAGGATCATATTCCTCACTGGGTATATGTAAGGATTACATGAGCACAGCCCATGATTGCACCTAGTGTATGGCTTTGCACATGGTGGGTAATCGCCTGTTTATTGAATTTAAACTTATACTGGAACCAATTAAATTCACATCACAGAAAAAGAAACCAATGCCCCTCTGAAAAGACTAGGAATATGAAGTCCACAAAAACACCTTGAGATTACATCTGAGTTTGATTTGGTTTTCCCATTAAATGTACATTTGGTCAACTTCATTCCTGTAAATTTCCAGACATTTTATAAATTCAAAAGCTTTTGAAATATACCTGATACAAGAACAACAAAAAACTCTACGATGATTTGTTTCAGCTCTGAGTGGAAACCAGTGTCATATACTATTAATGACTCAAAGATGGCATATATCTCTCCCAGAGAAGATAGATTGTTGCTTTATCAAAAGTTATCATTTATACAATGTACCACTAGTACAGAACTTCCTTGAGTTACCTCTGTAGTGTGTGTGTGTGTGTATGTGTATATATATATGTGTGTGTGTGTGTGTGTGTGTGTATGTATGTGTATATATGTGTGTGTGTATGTGTGTGTGTATATATATATGTGTATATATATATATATATATATATATATATATATACATACGTACACACACACACACATATATATACATATATAATCTTTCTTCCCCAAGGGAAAATCTGACACTAATTGCTTGGCCTCCTATCTTTCAAAAGTTGCTGTGACATATTTCTCAGAATGGGTTCCTCATCCCATGGGATTTTGAGGAGTTAAAGAGAGAGGAAAAAAAAGAAAACTCTGTGGTCAAAATGCCTTGAATGGAGCATAAAGAGTGGCTTCTCCAGGAACTTATGAAATGAAGAGGAAACACCATATTGTTAAATGATCCCAGTGTTTGATCACCTCTGGAAATGATTTACCAAGTTAAAGCCAAACAGAAGACAACGTGCGTGTGTGTGCGTGTGTGTGTGTGTGTGTGTGTGTGTGTATAACAGTGAGACTGAACTCACAAGTCATATATAAAGTCAACTTTGTAACTAAGGCTATGACTTATACAAATATCTGGAAACATCAAAATGCTATAGCTTCTAATTTTATAGTATTAAGCCATTAGTCAGCTGAGGGATCTTGGGGATGAAGGCATTTAATCTCTCTAGACTCAGTGAGCTAGTGAGCTGACAGGACAGAAGGTCACTTCCAAAATTCAACTATTAACAAAGAAGTCCATGGACAGGATTAATCTCCATCTTCACATGTTCCTTAATTTTGTTTTGTAGTCTTTCATCAATTTAATTAGAGTTCTACAGCTTGACATCCCAAGTAGAAGGATTAAAATAGGCCTAAACTAGAAGTTGATTAGGACTTCAAACACAGTACTGAAGCCCTCATGAAAAAAAAATGAAAGCATACCAAAGATTTATATTTTCCCGAATGTTTATATTTGCATTAGTGAGAGGCACAGCTAACACATGGTGTGAATGGGAACAAACAGAAGAGAACGATACAAAATTCCATTACAGCAATTTATTATCTTGACCCAGAGAAACTGGAATTAAGACATAAAATATCCATAAAAGTAGCTTTATTTCTCC
Organism: Lynx canadensis; assembly: GCF_007474595.2. NCBI lineage: Eukaryota > Metazoa > Chordata > Mammalia > Carnivora > Felidae > Lynx > Lynx canadensis. The sequence goes on from NC_044307.1 coordinate 108,258,274, forward strand.
TCGACTCTACTCTTATGGAAGATTCTTCCACTAGCACTTTCTTTTCAATTGGCAACAGAGTTAAGTAATTAGGCAATGTCATTTATTGAGTGTCTGCTCAATAAATGAGTAATAAGATGCTAAAGCACTAGAAGGGGAAGTGTACATGACTCTATCATGCTTATAATCTAATAGATAATGTATGGAACCTTAACATTATCCATTCGTACATACTCATAGATGTTTATAAATGTAACAGAAGAAGAGAACTAACATTGTATGTAACTCTGCTATCACAACCAATGATCTGTTTTCCATTTTATGTCCTGACCTAATCAGTGACATGAGAAGCCACAAATAAACAAAAATATGCTTGAATTTCCCCAGGTAAATATAGATTTCATAGCTTATATTTTTGTTGCTAGGAACTACCCTTGAAAATGTTTTTATTTGCTGATGCTTTCAGCATATAATCTTAGGTTGTTCAAAATAGATACATTAAAAATCTTTTTGAATATCTCACTGTTTTTGCCAGACAGATCTTATGAAGACTTGGGCTTTTGCTGCCTCCTTACAAAAGTCTGCAAGCTCAAGTCTCACTTGTAGCTTTGTCCTGTGTGGTCTTGCACAAAATTTCCATCATTTGTACAGTGTGATTGAAGTAAGTCCCTGGTCTCAGCTGACTGATCCAGGGCCTGGTGCCTGACCCAAAGGCAGACAACTAAGGGCTGGCCATGAGCCCTGGAGGTGAGGTGTCGAGATATGAAGCTCTCTGTAATGGCTGGACCAACCCAATCATCTACTCTACCTATGAAAGTGTAACAGAAATATTCACAGAGAATCCAGAGGCCAGAGTGAGGGAGAAACAGAGAAGTACAAAAATACAAAGAAGAAAAGCCATGAAAAAAGGAGTTCTGAGGCAGATGAAACCATGAGGGACATGGAAGGTGAGGAGAGAAAAGCAAGAAGAGGCTGGGAGGCAGACAGGATGCCCCAGGGGAATTAGGTTAGGTCCTGGAGCCACTGCAGAACTACAAACAGTGCTGTTGAATCCTGAATGTTGACGAATTGTTTTCCTCCACTCCATGAGGTGTGGCTCTGCCCACCGAGGCTGTTTACTTACTTTCCCATGTGTCCTTATAGAAAACCCTCTCACTTATTGAAGACATATGTAAAAGAGCAGGCCACAGGTGTAGGCATCTGACAAACTGGGTTCATATCCAATGGCAGCATCATTAATGTGACTCTAAATGAGGCAACTAATCTCTCTGAACCCACTTTCCACACCCATAAAATGTAAAGAAATACAAGTACTAGCCTCACTGGTTACTCTCATGATTAAGTAAAATAATGCATGGAAAGAGCCTAATATATTGCCTGACACACAGTAAGTACATGATAAATTGTAGGCACTATACTTATTTTTATTAAAAACCTAAGTATGTCTCTGATCATTGTAATCTGAAAAAGCATCATACTTTTTCCTAGTAACATATACAAATAGGAGGGGGCAAATATACACAAAACCAGGCAAATTTATTTAGTACACAAACTATAAATATACACACTTAAAAATATATACAACTATTTGATATCCAAAAGGTAGAAGAGACAATGAAAACCTTTTCTACAAAGGGTCTTTTCCAGATGTAGGCAGTATGGGTCAATTTTAGTTCTGAAGGTTCTTTTTTTTTTTTTTTTTTAATTTTTTTTTTTCAACGTTTATTTATTTTTGGGACAGAGAGAGACAGAGCATGAACGGGGGAGGGGCCGAGAGAGAGGGAGACACAGAATCGGAAACAGGCTCCAGGCTCTGAGCCATCAGCCCAGAGCCCGACGCGGGGCTCGAACTCACGGACCGCGAGATCGTGACCTGGCTGAAGTCGGACGCTTAACCGACTGCGCCACCCAGGCGCCCCAGTTCTGAAGGTTCTTGTGCCTGGTTTCTTGAAATGTTAGTTGTGCCCAGTCTGCTTGTGTAGGGGGTTTTCTTGAGGGATGTGGGGGCTAATCTAGGGCATCGATATGCCCACAATAAACAGTAATGCACGATAAGCTTTACTGCGTGCTGCCTGGACTGGGCTCATGGAAGATGGAAGTCCCTGACAGCAAGAGACTGTCCAGAGGCTTAAGGAAAAGAGGCCAGCCTCCTGAAAGGAAGGACGGCAAGGGAACTCCCAGGAGAAAGGGAGCTTACGTGCTAAGTGACTTCACTCAGAAGCATGGGAGGAAGTCTGTGGGTGAAAGAACTCCAGAAGGCAGTAGCAGCCTGGGGTATTAAAACCACAAGGCCCTCTCTTATCAATGGTCAACAGATGCTGGGTAAGGTTTCATACAGTATATAAAGCAGGCAGGCTCTAAATGACTAAAACTCTGCTTGTTTGTTTTAAATAATAGCATGTGTAAAAACCTGAATTTAGTGTCAGTGGGCTATTGAGCTAACAATATTTCAGACTACAGCGGACACATGAACAACTCAAAGGCCATCTCTGGCTCATTTATGTGACAGCTTGCCATGTGGTACTTAAGGGAAGAAACTGTAATCCAGTGACACTCACATTCCCCCTGTTCTAGAGGACACGGAGGGCTATGTTTGGTTGAGGTGAGGTCTAGGGTGTGAGGTCAATCAACCTCACTGATTGTTAGCTCTTAAGATTATACTTACAGTTGATGTTTTGAAAAACATGGATTTTAAAGCTGGACAGTAGATTCCACCAAACTTTGCCTGAAATAACTTGATTGTCCCATGAAAGTAACTTCTGGAACTTTCAGATAAAATCTCAACACAGAAAATTTTGGGGATCACTTTATCCACCTTCCTTCTTTTAATCTTTGTGGACTGGAAAGTGGAAGGAGGAAAAGATAAAAAGTAACTTCAGGGAATTAAGTCACAGCTTCTCGAAAACCCATTCTTATCCACTGGAGAAGAATCTCTAGATGTGGGAACACGAGACAACAATCTACCCACACTTTCCTCTTATCTAAAGCTACACCTGCCTACATTTCCCTGTGAGAATGAAGGCTGAAAGGACCACAAGGAGCACCAGACCAGGGAGAGACTTGGTGCTGAGGCAGCTGTTGAAGCAAAGCAGGCAGGCTTCCACCGGCAAAGACAGAGCCCTGCTACCTGACTCTGACCTCACAAACCCTGTTTTCTCATCTTTAAATAACAATAGTCAGTTGTAACAAAGGTACCACTGTGGTACAGGACGTTAATAGTAGGGTATGTTGGGGCACGGATAAATGGGAACTCTCTATATTTTCCACTCTATTTTGCTCTGAAAAAAAAAAACTGCTCTAAAAAATAAAGCATATATTTAAGAAAAGAATAACGTTACCTTCCTTACAGCATGGTCAAGAGATCAAATTGGATAATGCACCTGGCTGATAGGAGACGTCCAATGAATATTGCTGGCCTCTAGCCACACTACCTCCTCATTGCCCTCCCAGGCCACAAGAATTAGAGATGAGGGAGAACAGCCTGAAAAAAAGAGGAAACTCAGCTACACTCGGAGTAGGCAAGGCAATTGAGGGAGAAGTGAATTAACAGGATAGAAAAGGAAAGAGGCCAATGTCACCTAGAGGTGACAGAATGCAGAGCTTCTGTCCTGTATGTATGACAGGATTCACAGAGACCGCAGGCCTGGAGTCTAACACAATTACAGTGTTTAGCATCCTCTCACTAACAGGCATCAAGATGCACTGAAGACAGTCCTAGGAATGATGCTCCTCCTGACACAGTTTTTCACTGAGCAAGGCCCGAGTCCAGTAACCTTCTGTCATTGCCCAGCATGAAGAAAAACCCTCCTAGCTATGACAGTTTCCAATTTTACCCCATATCAAATTAAAACATTCACTCATGAGCCTTGCTCAATTTATCTCTTTCAAATGCTGAAATATATTAGTTCTCTCTCCCTTTCTCCAAGGCTGCTAAGGTGTTCTGTTTCCAAGATTCCTTTTCCAAATGTTACAATGACAATTACTACTTATGGAGTACTTTTGGTGCCATGATGTGAATTATAAGTGAGGACAGAGTAGGACGCCAGATTTAGGAAATAAGATTCCATGCGACATACTTACATAAAATATATATACTTAGGTTTACCTGACATGCAAATTTAACAGAGTCCTGTATTTCATCCAGAAACCCTGAGATAGAGGGAGAGAACCATTCAATGGCTGCTTCTGTGTCCAGGGCCAGGTCCCTGGCTTGTGTCCTGCCTTGCCTTGGCCCTAAAAGAGGGACTAAAAACTCATGGGCTAGATAGAAACAGAATGGCCAGGTCTAGAGCAACTGGAAATGACAGGGAATGTGGTAAAACAAGAGTGAAGGCCCTGACTAAAGCCATTTATAAAAATTACTCTAAAAAAAAACTAAGCTTGCTTTTAAGGTTTTGAGCCAGGTTTTCCAGAGCTCTAGAAAAAAAAATAGTATGCTAGCTAAGGGAAAAAAAATCTGTGAGGCACAGATAGCCCACAGACAGCAGTTTGCAACGCAGTCCCTGGTTTGTAGGCACATGTCTAAACACCGCTCTGTGTTTAGGTCTGTGGGCATGTTGTTTACCCACATGCCCTCAATGGGCAGCTCTATGGCACAGGCTGCCCTCACTGCCTGCTCTTGGACTGTCCTGACCTCACCTTCGCTGCCGACTCTTTGCCAAGAATTAGTGGAATTAGCGAGGTCTTGAGACCTGAGATGTGTAAACCATAATGCATACACTTCTCAGCAATTCTCTTCTGCTGGATTTCACATTTTAGAAAGCATTTAGAATTCTAAATGCTCTGTTTTACAAATGAAACTGCAGGAGCTGAAAAGGAGAAAGTGGCTTAACTTTGTCAATCATCTACCACAAGGCACCTTGAGGGGAACTTGATAACAATTTACCTCACAATGTCCCTCTGGGGTACGAGTACCCCATTTTACAGATGAGAAAGCTGAGGCCAAGCACAGCGCAGAGGAGCAGCAAGGCTACAAACTCGCCAGTTCTCATTCTTGCCACTACAACATTTAAGAGAGCCTCAACTTTTTTTTTTTTTTTCTGCTTGTCAACCTTAAGACAACTCTCCCACTGCTCCAGGCACACAGGGCGGCCCTATCTGGGGTCTAAGGAGACACGGCCAGGCCTGGCACCAAATGGCATTCACCAAATCAAACCGGGTTTGTAAGTCAGCTCAAGGAAAGAAGCTTGAAGCACGGCCTCTCCCCGCCTGCCTTGCATCCTTCATGACCTTCCTTCCCCTCCATATCAGGGCTCCCTCCACCTTATCCCTGCTCTTGTCCTCCTAGCGCTGGGGGCTAACTGCGCAGAGAAGATGGCCGCCATGCTTGTCACTGGATTTAGGGAGAACTGTGGATCCCTCTCCTTCACACCAAGCTGCAGACTGCACCTACACCTGCTCCCTTCAACTCCACTAGTTCCTGAGCTTTATCACCACCACTTGGGCTACTGTGGCCAGTTTTTCTTCGCTCCTTTTCTTTCTTGTCTCTGTGTGAACAATTTGCTTGTTACAGAGTACTTGAAGCTGCCTCTTAACCACCGAGTGGATATATACGTGTGCATATTTTCTTCACAGTTAGATGTCCTGAGTTCTCCCACAGCCAATTTTAGTATACTTATTTTTTTAAGACAGCAGGAGATACATAAAGGAGGAGTAATTATTTAATGCTATTGTATGAACCCCAGTGGGCCACTGAGCATTAATTCCCCAGTGAACTGAAAGAGTGGTTAGCAGTAGCAATCTCTTTAGAAAGAGTCAGAATGCCTGATAAAGCCAGTTTTAAAAAATGAGAATTCTAGTTAATCGCTACTTGTGAGGACGGACTGTCCTTTTTCTAAGAAGTATCCCATTCCCTAAGAAAGAGCCAGTTTTTCTAGATCCAGCTCAGGGAACTCGATCATATGCTTTTTAATGGTTCTCTTTCTTTGTGACCAAAATTCTACATTATTTTATAAAACTTCTGTGCAGTTATCAAGTGGAAGAGGGTACAGGGCAAACAAAGAAACAAAAACCCTCAAGCCAAAAAAAAAGAACCCCCAAACTTGACTAAAACGTTCAATACATGTCTCTAAAATATTCTAAGGGATAGTACGTTAGCATCTCAAAAGTTAGAGGTTAGGGGGTGCCTGGGTGGGTCATTTGGTTGAGCATCTGACTTTGGCTCAGGTCAGGTTCTTGGGTTCAAGCCACACCTCAGGCTCTGTGCAGACAGCTCAGAGCCTGGAGCCTGCTTTGGATTCTGTGTCTCCCTCTCTCTGCCCTTCCCCTGATCTTGCTCCATCTCTGTCTCTCAAAAATAAATAAATGTAAAAAGAAACTTATAAAAAAAAGTTGGAGGCTAAGAAAAGGTTTGTTGATATGTGAATATCTAGTACCTTCCTTTTCTGGAAAGAAGCACTATTACTGAGATTACTGAGAAGGTTTTCTACATCAATGAGCTCTGCATCAGCCCAGGGCCTATCACTTGCAGTTATTTCCTCATCAAAAATATCTGTCTTGTGGTTAATGTCTATGGTCTCTTAACACGGAAGTTGTCACTCAAGTTCAAAGGTTCAACCTCAGGGTTTTGGGTCTGTCTGATTGGTTTTTAATTGACCTAAAATTGCATTCATTAGATTACCCCTGCTAAGACCTCTGTGGTCAATGGGACACCAGCCGATCTTCCCTGCTTGGTCCCCAGGCAAAGAGTTGGTAAGGGTTTTCCAAACTGGGAAGCATCAGCAGCTACAGAACTTTGCTAGCCATCAAGACAAACTGGTATCCCCTGCTGGGATATCACGAAGCTCTCTTTATTCTAAGATGGAGATCTGAAATATTATTGCATAGAAAACAAATACTATTCTCATGGAGTGTCTCATCTCAAAAGATTTTTTAAAGTTTCAATATTTGTTTTTTGTTTTTTTTTTAATTTTTTTAACGTTTATTTATTTTTGAGACAGAGAGAGACAAAGCATGAACAGGGGAGGGTCAGAGAGAGAGGGAGACACAGAATCTGAAACAGGCTCCAGGCTCTGAGCTGTCAGCACAGAGCCCGACGCAGGGCTTGAACTCACGGACCGCGAGATCATGACCTGAGCCGAAGTCGGACGCTCAACCGACTGAGCCACCCAGGCGCCCCAAAGTTTCAATATTTGTAATAAAAAAGCAAGTCCAAACATCTTTTTAACTCATGCATGTCATTCTACAGTTTCAAATTTTCACTGCATTTACCTTTTTGCATTAGTGACACAATGATTTTTTCAAACTGACATACACTCTCTTCAAGGGATTTGTTTATGGGTTTGTCAAGTTCATAAAGACAGATAACCTTTTATTTGTTATTTAATATTCCTTTTTTAAACTTTACAAATACCATGAGTTAGAACATAATTAATGATAAATGAAAAAAATTAGCTTTAATTTTATATAAAAATGGGCAAAAATCAGATGTTTATTTTTTTAGTATATTATTTTCTTATTATTTTTTAAGTAAACAAACTAGCCCTAGATGTCAAACCCTGTTCTGCTTCAGCTAGCAAGAGGGTTACAGGGCACAGGTGTTTCCTTTTTTTTCTTTTGTGTGTATATTCTTTAAAGAGACTTTATCTCTAAAAAATTTTTTAATGTTTATTTATTTTTGAGTGACACAGAGAGAGAGAGAGAGACAGACAGACAGACAGACAGATAGACACAGAGCACGAGCAGGGGAAGGGCAGAGAGAGAGGGAGACACAGAATCTGGAGCAGGCTCCAGGCTCTGAGCAAGTGGTCAGCACAGAGCCAGATGCAGGGCTCGAACCCACAGACTGCGATATCCTGACCCGAGATGAAGTTGGACACCTAGCCAACTGAGCCACCCAGGAGCCTTGAGAGTTTATTTTTTAGAGCAGTTTTAGATTCACGGTGAGATTGAGCAGAAAGTACAGAGATTTTCCATATACCTCCCTTGCCTGAACACCATACAACCATGCCCACTATCAACATCACGTGCCAGCATGGGACATCTGCTGTATCAATGAACCTACATGACATATCATAATTACCCAAAGTCCACAGTTTACATTAGGGTTCATTGTTGTTGTACATTCCATGGGTTTTGACAAATGCATAATGACTTGTATCCCCTGCTCTAGTGTCATACAGAAGAGTTTCACTGCCGTTAAATCCTCTGTGCTCCCGCCATTCATCCCTACCCTCCACCCAACTCCTGAAAACCACTTATCGTTTTACTGTCTCCCCAGTTTTTCCTTGTCCAAAATTTCACATAGTTGGAATTATATAGTATAAGCCTTTTCAGATTGGCCTCTTTCACTTGGTAAATATATATTTAAGGTTCCTCCATATCTGAATTTTCATGGCTTCATAGCTTATTTCATTTTAGACTGAATAATATTCCATCGTCTAGATGTACCATAGTTTATTTATCCATTCACCTTCTGAAGGATATCTTGATTGCTTCCAAGTTTTGGCAATTACAAATAAAGTTGCCATCAAAAAGAAAGTGGCAGGGCACAGTTGTTTTCAAATTAAAACCAGCTAAAGCATTACAAACTGTAATTTTGTAAGTTACTATTATTTGAAGGTAGAATTCATAAAAAATGTATTAGTTATAAGTGTCACATGGTATAAGAAAATAATTTTTAAACCTTCTGAAATGATTATCCTTAAAATTTGACCATTGTTAATACTTGGGATGCCCATTACCATTCCAGAATCCATGATTTCATATGATTCTGAAAGTAATCCTTCTATATTCTGGAGGTAACAGTTTTAGACACTACTATCTGGGCACAGCAATAATAAAAATGTTGTATTAAAAGGTATTATAAGTTACTTGTGAAAAGTAATATTTATATATACTAAATATCAGAAGTACTGGTTCCTAATATACTCTTGGGGTAGCAACTAGTGATTCTATAAGACATTATCCATAATTGGTGTGTCACATAAGGCACTTTGTTATCATCCTTAATAATAGAACCAGCATTTACTGAACACTTCTATGTCAGGAAGTATGTGAAGCACCTACATACTCTCTCAGTGCCTCATAACAACCCTGCAAGAAGATAGTCAGTCTCCTGACTGAGATTCTCATTGCACAGATGAAGAAATCAATAGGTTATGTAATTTTTGCAGGGTCAGGCCTCTGATGAGTGGTAGAGGTTGGCTCTCAATTTGGGCTGACTCTGAAGCCTATGACATACTGACTTGTACACTGTCCTGAGGTAAACATATGACCCATGCAATCTGGGGACTTTGCCTTCCAAATAAACTTCCAAAAAACTATTAACTCATGCGTCACTGATAGACATCTTTGTATGTTTTCTATTACCTATTTAATCATTCTAGAGAAATTAAACTTTTTAATACAGACTTTCAGAAACATGACATGCAAAACCACCTTTTAATTTTTCTATTTTTGAAAACCTTGCTGGTATAGAGGAGAAACATTAAATATATTGGCAGATTAAGGAATTGAAATGAAAATGAGACTACCTCTTGCTTCTAGTGCCCTGTAGGATAAAGATGTCTTACATACAATGAAAAAGAATTTTGCTTTACATTAATTTTAACATCTAAAATTTCCTTCCTTTGAAAAATGTTAGTTTGTGTTTATTTGGACACCCTATAGTGTTAGCTCATTTTGTTCTTGGTTTCACAGTAGATGACATTTTATCACCAACTGAACACCCTAATAATTTTGTTTTGTGGCTACTGAAAAAAGACATCTTGCTCAAAATGTATTTAAATGTCAGTAGCACTCTATAAATTGCTCCTAAATTGGCAGCATCAGAGTTCTCACTAAACACCTTCATTAAAAAAAAAAAAGTAAAGAGATACTGATTATTTTTCAATGCTCTTTCTACTAGCTTCTTTTAGACTTTTACTATTACTGAAGATGGAAAACAATTATCTTGGACTGTAAGTGATATGATTTTTAAAGTAAGCATTAACATCTCATACGCTTGTATTATCACCAGTCTATAAACTATGATTCTCTATGGGCAGAAGATCATCTGAAATGTTTTGTAAGTGATGGCAAGTATTTCCTGGGCTTGAAAATGCATACTCTAACCATTCTGTGAAAGCTTGAAAATCTGACAAAGCCTGGGTTTGGTTTTATTTTTTCCCCGAATGGTAGAAAAAGATAATAATCATTCTTTCTGTTGCAGGATGGCAAGTGCCCAGAATTAAATATATGCCAAATTCAGTGACCTGTTAAAGTAGACTGCATTGCTTAGTATTAGCTTTGGGTACAAATGACTTCCAATTTTCTTCAGCTGTTTTACAGCTTAAAAAGCAGGCAAAGACCTTTATAAATCTAAGAAGAAGGGAAAAAAAGATGCCAAGTTTATTAGCAGAAGTCAAATTATTTTACTGTTTAAAAAGATGACACAAAGATGAAAAACAATAATAAAAATGGGGAAAAATGAAAATATATTCTACATATTGCAGATAACATAGGTTGGTTTAACCACACCCAAGTCTCCTTCTCTCTTGCTTGTCTCTAGAACATAAGATATGAAAGCCAAATGTGTGCTTTCCTAGCCTCTCCACAGCTAGAGGTGGCTATGTGACAAAGTTCTGACAAGTGAGATATTCGCCGACGTCTGTTGGTAGTTCTGCTTTACCTCTTCTTTCTGCCCTAAATGAAGGCAAGATGTGGGTAGATGAGCTGTCAGAGTGGCCATTCTGCTACCATAAATGAGTGTGAACTCAGAAGCACCGCAGAGGCATCATTCTGATGGAATGGACAACCATGGCCTGCCCCTCAGCTATAAGTTGAAACTAAGGTTATTGCTACTTAACTCATAGACCAAACACCACTAATGAATCTGACATTTGAGTAGCTCTCCTTTGGTTGTTTTTTGAGTGATCAGATCAGAACTGGATTTACGCCATACCTCCAATTAGGGGAAACAGGAAGTTTTTCTTTGCATTATTTACTTTCACAATATTGTTTGCTAGCTGAAACTACTCCAAAGGTTTGATCCGAATAGTTGCAAAATAATAAATAATACAATTTATCAAAGAAATTATGGTACCGGAGTCCTCTGTCCAAGCTTTAAATGGCTGGTGTGTTGCAGGGGTTATGGGGAGAGCCATAAGTGGTTACAAAAATAATAGGTATGTAATCAGGGTTTCTGGATTCACCTAGAAAACAGTAACTTTATTGAAGAATGTGAGTTTTTTTCCTCCACCTTGCTTGAAAAAAGGAAAATACCATTATTGTTAACTATATTACATAGCTTAAGCTATCTGAAAAGGCCTCTGGTTAAAAAAAAAAAAAAACATGTAAAAGGTATTTTTACTTAATACTATGCTTCCTGTTAGTAAAACTAGTCACACTAGTTGAAATATTTGTTGTCTACTTTTATAGAGTTACACAGCTGAGTTACAATTTCTTCTTAATGTAAAATTGCTCTTCCTCAAATATGTGTATATATTTATACGTACAAGAATACAACTTTTCCTATGTTTTATTATAACGACACCAAATCTGGTTTAAAAACGTCAGTATACTTGTGATCTTCAACTATCAATTTCCATATAAACTGACTCTCTTCTACCATGTATTTTCTTCTCATTGTTTGTACAATATTAGAATTCCATATCCTTCGTTTCTGGAAACGAGACTGTTGTTCCAAATAGAGAAGTATGACCTTCTACAGTTGACAGAAAATACCTTCCAAGCACTGAATATAAAATACTGTCCTTGGCTTAGGACTCTTTAACTTGATTTAAAATATCCTTGTTTAAAATGTTCCTCAGAACTAGCAGAATATTTTGCCTTCTCCCAGGATGCTCTGTCAGTATTTAAGAGGAATCTGTCCATCCTACCTGCTTCCTTAGCCCTGTCTTAGAAGATGGATGCCCTTCCAGCAACTAATTACTCACCTTTGAATTTACCGACAAAGATCCAAGGTCCTGATCTAATGGATCAAATGCATGGCCTGTAAATGTTTATCTTTGTTTGCCCAGGAAAGAAGCTGGGCAAAGGTGAGGGTGTCAGAGTGGCCTCGGGTGCGACTGCCTGCCTGTTCCAGTACTGGACTTTACAGACTCCAATTCCACCTCCATTGCCACCTGTTGCTCTGTGCCCAGCTGAACTGTTCATTCCTTCCACAAACATCTGAGCATCTACAGCTACGTGGTCAACACTACATTCCATTCCTATCCACCAGTGGCTAAACTTTACACAGCTGTATGTCCACGACTCTTATCGGTGTTACTAAGAGCTTCAATTCTGATTCCACTTCTGCTTTTTCTCCTTTCTCTGACTTGGATCTTTGGGTACTGGGCTCTGTCCCGCTCAAATCCATGATTACCACGATATACTTTGCTGATATTCTTTGCAACCCAGACTCATGCCTCAACTCTATTCTCAGGATTATTGGTAACCATCCTTTGTAAAGGAACTGCCTTCCTAGCATGCATGGTCTCTAGTCTGTGGGCCCCATTAGCCATTGGCCTGGTCCACCAAATAAATGCCACGATACATGTACAGTTCCACAAGACTAGAAGCACAATGCTGTGATGGTTGCCACTGAGATAATCCAATTTACAAGTTTTTTCTATAGAGTAACATATTTAAATGCTGATTCATTATAATTCAAGGTATCCTCCCCTATTTCAAGTCATTCCTGATAGAGAAACTTAGGCATTCCTCCACATTTCACTAGTAAAGCTAATAGTTTTGCTATAATGAAGTAGCAAAGTAAAGCTAAGAGTTTTTCCAAAATGTCTTCAGCACAAGACTTTAAATAATGAAGTGGCAAAATAAGATTTGGGTAATAGTCATTTCAAAATTGAAGGGGGGCTTTAACTAGTTTTCAACTATTATGTAGCTTGATTTTTAACACGGTGCTCAAGGGTGTAACCAAGTCTACAGTGAGGTAGCTGCTGACAGATAAGGGTCTCTATTCTAACAGCCTGAGATCATAGGAAACAAGCTGGACTTTGTCCAAACCCTTGAAAGATGCCAATTATACTTAAATCGAATTCCTCTTAATCATGAAGTCTGTGAAGAAGTAGTTATCACTGTTCCACCACTTCTAGAAAGTACCACAAAAATGAACCTGTGAAGTTTAACAAAAGACCACATTAAAAAATGTAATTCTGTTGTTATCTGTTTTTCCCAGTTTCTAGCCCTGACGACAAAGTACGGCTGATATGGTTTGTATGGAAAATGTTTTGTTTGCTCCTTTTAAATGAAGTGCCTGGGTGTTTCTCTTTGTACCTGTAGATTCAAAGTTGTAATATAATGACCCAAAAAGGATGGAGTAGATGTCATCCTCACTTCAGCAAATACTTCCTTTTTGCTGACATTTGTAAAAACCAAGAATTTGTTAGCTACAAGAAAAATATATTTCCATTATAACATGATCGCAATCATGTATTTTACCAATACTTAGCAACTGTCTCATGTAACATGAAATCCATTATTAAGTATTTTTGAGTACCTAATTGGTGCTCAGCATGTCAGTTTCCTTCTGCTTTAGCCACAACAATTCAGATCTGCAAGCTATTGCTGTGTTTGTGTCTTCTGGTTATGTTTCTCCACGTACAAAACACAGTGGAAGATATGGGAATGTACCCAGATTCTTTTCTTTCCCTCCCAGGATGTCAGGCTAATCAGCTCTCTGTACCCAGTGGTAATTCAGGTATTGATGACTAACTGACCCAAACATCAGAAGGACAAATTCTGAGACAAATGGATAATGAGAAAGACAACTCAATTAGTTAAACTTGAGACCGAGGTGACAGGGGAGAGGGATGATAGCGAGAAAAAAGTAATTGGAGAATATTCTAAATCATTACTTATGTATAAGAAGGGAATGGGAGGGAATGAAAACAGCAAATACACAAGCCTTATATAATAGAAATAAAAATGACACTGGTAAAATCATTTCAGGGTTTCCAAACAATACACTACAATAAAGGTAAATTCAAAATAGGTAACTACAATGGGTACTTATCTTGCCTATTACTGAGTTTCAATGTAAATTGCAACAGCAAATCCCCAAACTCAAATAATTTCCTTCCTAAGATCTCCAGAAGAAAGCTCACTGGAAAATGAGGAAATGAAGAAAATTAAAAATTTCACCCAATTTTTCACAGGAACCGAGTATTTCTAACCCCTAATTGTGTATTGTAGGGGTTAAGCACACCCTTGTAGAATCTGTTACATATAAAAATAGATACACAAAGGTTTGTCTTTTTAACACCAGAAAATGTTTTCTCTATTTTACTGTAAACCCAGAGCCCCATGTCTGTCAGGCATGAGTATCTTCAGTGTTAAAAGTCACTAATTAAACGTGATTATCTTATTTGCAAATGAAGTTGCTACTAAAACCATAAAAGGGCACTAGTTTAAAACATGGTTTCTTAACCTCAGCACTGTTGACATTTTGGGTAGATAATTCTTCGCTGTAGGAGTTGTCCTGTGCTCTGCTGGAAGTTTATCAGTATCCCTAGTCTCTACGCATCAGATGCTCTGTAGCACATATCCCCAGATGCGATAGCCAATATCTCCAGACATTGTCAACTGTCTCCTGGCAAAGGCTGCGGGAGGGCAAAATAGCCCCAGTTGAGAAACAATGGTTGAAACAAATGGTTAAATTAAAATAGTCATCCTAATACTTTTTTAGCACTATGAACTAGGCACAATTCAACTTCATCCTCAATAACAATTCTTCTGAGGTAGAGCTTATTTTAACCCCTATTTTGCAGATGAGGAAACTGAAGTACAGAAAGGTGAAGTTACTGCCCAAGGTCACTGGACACATAAGTGGCAGAGAGGGAAGTCAAACCTAAGGAGTCTGGCTCCTAATTTCCACATGATAGCTGCGATGACATAGGGAGAACAAACACAACTTACAATTATTTCTCATTCAAGATTTTTAGTAGTCTTATAATATCGGACACCTTACACACCCCTAGTGAGTTCAGAATAGTGATTGGTAAAACAGGAACAATAATGAGATAAAATAAGATAATTTATCAAAAGCAGTTAGGAAAGCCTCAAAAAAAAAAGTTCTAAGAATAATGAATAGAATATTCTTATTTATTCACACTCTTTACATGTGGATGTATCTTTGGTGTCTCTTCCCTGTTTATATGCATATAGCAATTAGAATCGGTTACACAGAGAAACTACTATAAAATGCTGCTTCTGCTTTGGGTTATCCCTACCAGTAATCTGAAGCACGAAGTATCTCCTGGGTAACAGCCTGATTGGTTGATCATAAACCATAGCAACAGGCCACACGATTCGCCAGTGGCTGTTGAGTAGCTCTTGTATATGGGCTGCACCAGGCTTCCCAGACCGCACACACATAGTATCCACAAGTAGTAGGTAGAAATCCCCCCAAAGATGTCCGCTCCCTAATCTAGGTACCTGTGAAATGTAATTTTACAAGGCAAAAGGACAGGTTGCAGATGTAATGAAAGTTACACCTAATTATCCAAGGACAGGTAAGGTAACCTTCAGACACAGAGAGAAGCCTGGATTATCAAGGTGGAGCCAATCTACTCACCTGAGGCCTTGAAAACAGACAATGTTCTTTAACTGGAGGCAGAAGAGAGGCAGCAGAAGGGAGACTGAGAGATTTAGCTGAGCAGCACTCAGTGAGGTGTTGTCGATTTGAAAATGGGAGAGGCACTGTGGACATGAATACAGGCAGCCTTGAAGAGCTGAGAGGCTCCCAGCTAACAGCCAGTAAGGGCACTGGGACCTCAGCCCTGCTGTTGCAAGGAACTGAATTTTGCCAACAAGCTGAATGAACCTCTAAGTGGATTCTCAACCAGAGCCTCCAGGTAAGAGACCAGGCCACCCAGTGCAGAGACATCAAAGAAGCCCACTCACTCTGACCTAAGGAACGGTGAGACATTAATGTTATATAGTTTTCAGCTTCTACGTTTGTGTAATTTGTTACAGCAACTACAGAAAACTAACAGAGCATGCAACATGCCTGAACAAGGAAGAACAGTAACTTACCCACTGCCACAGCATAAATTACCAAGTGGCAGACAAAGATTTAGAAACCCAGTCTTTCAACCCCCAAACTATTTCTTTAAGTAATAAATATCTGCACCATCCTGGAAGCAAATGGTTTTGCATCCATTTACTCGCAGGCTCCTCACAACAGCCATGAAAGCATTTTACAGATGAGAAAGGCTCAAAGACATTGTGTACTTACACAGGGTTAGACTGTTAATAAGTGACAAAGCCATGAGATCTTTTATCTCTTTGCCTTTGCATGTGCTGCCTTTAACAGTGAATGTGTAGTAAATATAAAGGATTAAACAAAGCAAGCCATAAAAGCGCTGAAAGACAAATGATTTTCTGCTGAAGGGAAACAGGTAAGAATTTGTGGAACTAATAAGATTTAAGTTGGGTCTGGATGGACAGGTAGAATTTCCAAAGAATGCTAAGACCTGATATTTTTTTTTAGAAACATGGAATCAAATTCGCGTGTGTGTGTGTGTGTGTGTGTGTGTGTGTGTGTGTGAATTGGCCACCATTAAGGTTAAAATATTTGAACTTTATCCCATTATGAAGCAGCACTATGAGAGGCTGTTAAATAGAGAACATCTCTGGGCAGGTATGTTTGATTCATGAACTAGTGTTTTGCAGGCATGTTTGTATCATAGTTAGTGGAACAACAACATGAAAATGCTGGTAAACTGTCATTTCAAGTAGGCAGAATTTTCTGTAGTGAATATATATAGCAGAACCCCAGACAATCCGCCTCTAACAAGTAGTCCCATGACAAAAGAACCTCCAATAAAAGAAAAGCAGCTGGATGCAGCAGAGATGGAGGGAGACCTCTGTGTATCCAGGCAACCCTGTCTTCTCCAACACTCAAGGGGCTCCGTGTCATAGCTATATTGGTATTAAAAATCAATACTCTACCACTTGGCCATAGTGGATTAGACATCTAACTACAGCTGGGTCAGATTCTCCATTCTGGTAATTTAGAATTTAGTCTCTGAGACACTTTTTGGAATATTAGTACTTTAACTCATTGGCCGTGGAAACTAAAGAAAGCGTTTGTTTGCAGAGGAAAGAATAAAACAGATATGTCTACAAAAGATCAAGTAACCCAGGATAAGAAACTAGAGGCATAGCAGTCTTGGTTCCAGATTGCTTGATAGTTCTAGGCCCTGTAGCATCTTGCTGCACTTCTTGACTTGAATCCATGACATAATCTCTCTTATCTTGCAATAAATATCCCTACCCACTTTCTTTAACCTAAACTGAGTGGATTTATATTCTTACAAAAAAAAATGATCCTTGCATCAAATTCTCAAAACAAAACAAAACAAAACAAACAAACAAAACTTGGGAAAACCCCAAGACTACGTCAATCTACTTGTCTGCCTTCTTCAACTATGTCAGAGTGGCTGAATCCTGCTAAAGAAGAACCAAACAAGTGAGCAGATGGAGCCATCACAAATCCACAGCCGCCAGCCCCAAATGTGTGCTTGGCAGTGCCCAGCAAGCTGACTGTTTCTGTACTTAATGTTTGCACTGCCCCTACTCATCTTGCAGCTACCATCCCACCCCTCCAGTTCCAACCACTTTGGCCTTCTTGGAAGAAAGGTCTCTGTACTTCCTTCCCTCCCCTGCACTACGGATTCCACTCCAAATACACCACTGAATATGTTCTAGTAGGGATCTATTTCTGCCTGCTTGTTACCAAATCTGCAGGTCAATTCTTAGTCCTTATCTTGTTTCTCAGCATCATTTGACACTGCTGACACTCACTACTTAAAATGTTAAATATGCAAAAATGACCCAGGGTGCCATATTCTGCTAGTTTTCTTTCTGTGCTTCTGATGGCTCCTTCCCTGGTGTCTCTTACCCTGTGCATCCCTTAAATGTTGATGTTCCTCGGGCCTTAGGTCTTGAACTCTCGTAGTAGGATACTGTGTCCCTGAGAGAGCTTATCTACTTCTGCAGCTTGATGGTCTTAAGATTGGTATCTCTAGTTCAGTCCTGTCTTTGCAGTGCTTGCTCTTTATTTCCAATTGCCTGTGAGAGACCTTCTACACTTGGACATCTTTCTCATTTAATGCAAAGCACGCCAAACCAAATCCATCATGCCTCTCCATTCCTCTACTTTGCCTAGGTCCCCACCATTACCCCATGAACAAAAACCAGGAACCCAAGCACTGTCTTTGATTCTACTTCCTTCATCTGTCTCCATGTAAGTGTTCACAAAGTTCTGTAAATGTTACCTTTTAAATATCTCAACAATCTGTCCACTTTGGCTATCCCCACTGCCCCCATGTTAAACAAGCCATCATCACCTCTCACCTGGATTACTGCAAAGCCCAATACGAGCCTGACTCCAACCTTATCCCAAAATACAAATTTGAGATTATTTCCTCAATTTAAAACCCTTTCACTGCTCCCAGAGATCTCAAGATAAAGTCCACAGACCTTGTGAGATCCCTTCTCTGCTTTACTTCTCTGGCTTATTTATTAGCACTGGCTTCTCAATTGCTGGTTCATTGCTCATTTAGCTGGTTCAGTTTTTGGCTTACCCTCGGGGCCTTCACACAGGCCTCTCCCTATTCTGTGCCCCCTTCCTCCTGCTCTTCAAGTGGCTAATCTCTACTCACCTCTAATGCTCTACTACTTTTAGAAAGTATTCCTGAAACTCCTAAACCTGAGCTAATGGTCCCTATCACACTCCCACACTGCACCCCAAACTTCCCCTACTGGAACACTTATCACACGTCTCCTCCCAATCCTTGTGGATTCCAGATTGGCACTGGTCTCATATACCTTGCTTACTGTTGTCTATCCAGTGCTCTGTACAAGGAAGTACTCCTAAATATTTCTGGAAAGAGCACTGTTGGAAATGTTTCTTCATTTGGCTTATTTTAGAAAATTAATATTAAAGTTGTTTTTTAAAAACATTTGGATATGAATGATTACTGTACTGCTCCACCTGAATATACTTTAGAAGGAGTTATACTGTCCAATGTATCATCATCGAGGACCAATTAAACATGCTTTGTTGTTACTTCTATGTAAAATCTGAGCGTCAAGTCAGTAACGATGCTTACTTTGACTCAAATCTTTTTTGGCAATATACCTCATCATGAATTTTAAAATTAATATTTCACTTGTGTTACTTTGGTCATACTTTATGAAATGTCTCCCTTAAAAATTAAATAATTGCAAGATTATTCATTCTAAAATTTAGGAGTCATAGTTGCCCCAAGACTAAGGGGAGAAAAGGAAGCAACTTTTTTTTAAATTTACTTTGAGAAAGAGAGAGAGAGAGAGAGTGTGTGTGTGTGTGTGTGTGTGTGCAGGGGAGGGGCAGAGAGATAGGGAGAGAGACAATCCCAAGCAGTCTGCACACTGACAGTGTGGAGCCTAATGTGGGGCTCAAATTCATGAACTGTAACATCATGACCCGAGCTGAAATCTACAGTCCAATGAACCCAGGTGCCCCAGAAAGGAAGCAAATTTAGACTTTTTTCAGAGACTGTCCTCTTTCTCTCCATTTTGACTTAAACAACTTTCCAGGACTTCCAATTATTTTCATTAATGCTTAACGTATAATTTGAGATAATTATATACATACACATAATCATGTATACATTATGTATAAACATATCATTAAGGTGTATATGCTTACATTAATATACACTAATAAACATGTGCTTAATGTGGACCACAATATCATTAAGAGAAGCCTTTGCAAACAAACTGATCATGGGTTTTACTTTCAGAATTAAGTGTAAAAACAAGACACAACAGCACAAACTGAAAACTAAAATGAAAATAAACAAAAACAAAAACCCAGCAGGTTGTTTGCCACAAGCTGAGATGGAATATCAACCCTCATGCTCCTGTTTCCCCCTTACTTCTCAGGCAAAGGAGTGACTCCAGTGACTCCCAGTTCCTTAGTCAAAACAGGTAAGATCCTCAAGGACGCCAAGGCAAGGGGAGGGAGGTGCATTCACCAGGAGTGAATGCAGTTTTGGGAAGATTTGTGCCAGGGCCAGATAGAGCCAATGTCAAATCCCAGGTGAGCCACCCAGAAGCTCTGTAACCCCAGGCAATTTTCACCACCCTTCTTGACCCCCAATTTCTTATGTGTAAAATGGGGAAAATAAGACTGAAGTCACAGGGCTGTTCTGAGAATTAAGCAAGTTTATGTATGTAAAGTGGTTAGCACAGTGCCTAATAAGAAGTAAACACTCAACAATGGTATGCTATAATTACTTTCATATTTTTCATCCCTCTAGAATTAAAATTACAGATAAAAGAGACAAAATCCATACAAAGATGAGACTGTAAAAATCTAGTTATTCGTTGTTTTAATTATCTATAGGTCAAGCTACAGAGAAAATCACTTAAAGGGGCTAGTCTCAGAACAAGAAGAATAACATGCATTCTATTGGGAGAAAGAAGGAAGCATGTTATAGAGTGTAACTGAGAAAGTATATTTTTTTATTAAATGTGTGGTCCTAACTGCTACCTCTGTTTTAAACCTAGAGAAAAAGAGAAAATTAATTGCTATTGTTGTTGTTGTTCATAAATTAAATATATCTGCAAATTAATAGCTGAAGTTTAAGAGTCATTTAAGGAATAAATGCGTTATCTCAAATATTCAGGCAAAATTCTGTTTAAGAAAGAAACAGCTAATGGGGGGCTTCTTATATAATGATGGAAAACTCTAGAATGCATTATATACAGACATTCTCTTTTATGATCACTAATGTGTTCTGTGCCTCTGGGGTTTGTGAAGACCGGGTACTCCAGAGTGAAGTACAAGAGCAGTGGTCTCACCTAGAGATGGAAGAGGGATTTCCCTCCTTACCAGTTTAGTTTACCACCTTCAGATCAGCTCTTGAAAGTGCTGACTGCAAAAATCCCCCAGTGCTTTGGAAAGCCCTAACAACCCTATGGTGATGATGCCTGAGATTTTGACTCAGTCAAAGGCATTCCTTCCTGAGACAGCCTTCCAGCAATTCCACTGAGAGCCAAAGGCCCACAGATACGCCAACCAATCATGTAACTAGACAGCTTTCTCCATAAGGAATTCTAAAACCTT
Source organism: Lynx canadensis (assembly GCF_007474595.2). Taxonomy (NCBI): domain Eukaryota; kingdom Metazoa; phylum Chordata; class Mammalia; order Carnivora; family Felidae; genus Lynx; species Lynx canadensis. Next base: position 108,279,317 of record NC_044307.1, read on the forward strand.
GCAGCAAGTGCCCCACAGGTCAGGAAAAAGGTGATCTACCAGTGCTAATGTCTGGAATTCACCTCTTAAACTTCCAGGAAAGCAAGAGTCCCCGCTGATAACATAGTCCCTTCTTGATGATTAAGGTGACTAGTTAACATCCCACTTCTGCTACTGTTATCTACCTTTGTGTCATTAGCACCACCTCTCTGTGAGAGAAAACACAAAAGGATGAAAGATGACTAATAGCATGGGTTAAAAAGTATGAAAAAAAAAGAGGTGCCTGGGTGGCTCAGTTGGTTAAGTGTACGACTTCGCCTCAGGTCATGATCTCATGGTTCATGGGTTCAAGCCCTACGTGGGGCTCTGTGCTGACAGCTCCAAGCTTGGAGCCTGTTTAGGATTCTGTGTCTCCCTCTCTCTCTGCCCCTCCCTCACTCATGCTATCTCTCTTTCTCTCTCTCTCTCAAAACTAAATGAACACTAAAAAAGTATGAAAGAAAAAATATAGCTAAATTAAGCTAAACTAATTCAGCTAAAATTAATAGTTAATTATCTACGGCATATTCAGCTCTAAAATTCTAAACCTCTATTACAACATCAAAGACAAGTTAGAGGAATTAGGTCAGAGCTTTTACTTATCAAGAATACATACGTTTTCCTAATGAGAAATCCATAGTCAGTTAACTCAAACCTGGTAATATAGTTTGTTAAAACTTCTAGTCCCCAAAGAAGTCCCTTCAAAATGCCTAAATTCTAGTGCCTTTACTTTATGAAAACCTAGAGTGTAATTCTACAGATCACAGGTGGGTGGAGAACTACAACCACAGAAGCAACTACACTGAATCCCAGATTTACAGGCACATTCTAATGGAACTACATTAGAGAAGCATCAAGAAAGAAATAGATGTACAGCATCTCCCCCAAGGGCAACTTTTTGTATTTTAGTTCATTACACTATGCTATATCTTGGAATAGGACTCTCTCCTATTTATAAAATTATTGTCTATTCAATTTCAATCAACTTTAGAAACACTGTCAAGGCATAGGAAATGCAAGATTCTTTTGAATTTAGCTTTTCCGATTTCCTTACCACCAATGTCAGTCAAGTAGATTTAAAATTCTAAGACCGAAACAAATAGATTGGGGAGCGGGGCGTTAAACAAACAAACAAACAAACAAAAAACAGCTAGAAAAAAAGGAGACTAAAACATACGGTCAGCAAAGAATACCGTTAGCTCTCTACACTAATCAGTTTTAATCAAATGAATCCTACTTTGAAATCTAACATGACATGACTTAAAAATTAAAACAATACCATAAGTCAAAAGCCTTCTATTATTTTAGGTTGAAGCATAAGAACTTATGTCTTGTTTCTTAGGTTAAGATTAAATTCAGTTAAAATGTTCTTCAGAAAGCCTTGAAGAATATAATGTTCCAATAAAAGGAAGTAAACTTTTAGAACATTAGTGATGTTCTGTTTCCAAATCTAATCCTCCAGGCATAAGCTACAAAGTTAATAAAGAGCAGATTAAAACCAACCAAGAACAAATTATTAGTTCCGTTTTCCATTTCACTCTTCAATTCTTGTTTTAAATGCACTAGGAATCTCAGCCGCAGACGTGGTTAAAGCTGCAGCGGCTCTAATAATCAGCGGATCTTATCACAAAGGGTGTAGATACTTCCTAAATGAAAGCGCCATATGCCTAATTATTGAGCTAAATTTATACATGTAGCTATCTCTGAATGAAACATTTTCAGCCTTGAAGCTCACAAAATATTTCTTTTCATGCCTTTAAGGTATTTCTCCAGATTTCATTCTCCCCTGCTTTTTTTCTCCTCCCTCAGTTTGAGCATTGTGTGACATACCAGGCCAGGAAGCTAGAGGTAACTGGACACTGATAAATAGTCACCCCCTCTATGGTCTTCCCAAGGATGAACATCACTTCTGTGAGATAACAATTGAAACAAGGCAAAACAATGCTTACTTTCCTGCCACAGGAAGCAGGAATTTTGGCAACAACAACAAAGTACAGAGGTAACAGCAGAAAATACAAGCGAACTAGCATTGGTTAGTTCAACAATACTGCGGCCAAAGTTCCCCCTTCTTTCCTGGAAATGACTTCTCAAATCCACTTACTTACCAACAATCCCTTTCTTAACAAAAGTCCAAGCTTACTACTCCAACCAATCCCTAGTTACTGACAAATAAATACTATAAATACTAATAATGAATGCTATGTGTCAGGTATTACACGGAGAGATTCACATACATTTTCTACTTTAATTCTCACAAGGACTCTGCACAAGAGAAATGTTAGCCCCATTTCACGGGTGTAGAAAGGGAGGCTCAGAAGGGATTCTGCTCTGCCACAGTGCTTCACTGTCTGACTAGAATTTTGGTGACAGACTTGAATTGTTTCTCAATTTGGTTACATTTAAGACAAATTTCTTTCCATTGTTAATTCTGGACCATGAACCGATGGAATAGAAAAAGGTCTCTTCATACTCAGGGGGTCTAACATCTAGTTGGAAGATAACATATATGCTCATGAATTAGCAACCCACAGGGCAAAGACAGAGATAACAAATGCCACGGGAATTTGGAGAAGGGAAGAGCAGCGAAGGCTGGGAAGGTGAGAAAGGGCTTCATGGGGAACATGGGGCAAGTAAGAGGACATGCCAACTGAGAGGAATAAACTAAACAAGGCAAAACAAGTGTTTTGGAGACAGTAACTATGCAAGTTTAGCTAAGGCAGTTTAGTTTAGTTTAACTAAAGCTAAAGTCTCTCCCAATTTAAGAGCTATGTATGATTCAAGAAGCAGAGCCTGATTTATAGAAGACTATGAATGCCAGCCCAAGGAATGAAGACTTCCTCCTAGAGCAATATTTTTCACACTCTAGTCACTTGGCCAGTGGTATCAGCATCAACCAGGAGCATGCTAAAAATGCAAATTCTAGGGCCTACTCAGATCTACTGAATCAGAAATTCTGGGGGCAGAGCCCAGCAATCTGTGTTAATTTGCCCTCCAAAGGATTCTGAGGCTGGCTAAAGTTTGAATTGCTACTCCACAGGAAATGGAGACCCACTAAAACCTCTGAGATAGGTGACTTAAGAGAAGTGATGTTTTAGGAAAATTCATCTAATAGTGAGCTGCAGAATGAATTAGAAAAGGGACCATTTGCAAATTCATAAAGTTCACAGAGCTTCTACCGTGCAATTATTTATATGAGATGGCCCTTTTCAGGAGCTACAAAATATTAAATTGGAAAACAGGAGACCAAGGTTCTTTTGCAAAATATCACACCTTCTTACAGAGGAATTTTTATTAAATTCTAATTTCTCTAGTGGAAAATAACCCCTAACCTATTACTTTTCATTTCAGGGTGGTACTGTAAACATTACTTATAAAAACATCATTGTCTCAAAAATATTTGCTGGCAGGAGGAGTAGGAAGGGGGACACCCAAACCAACTTTAATTAGGTGTCTCATGTATAAAATTGAAATCTAAGAAAAATGACAACTCTTCATAAATGTAATCCACAACTCTAGATAATAATGAATAGAAATGAATGAGGACCCTACCTAATTTAAAAGTCACGTACCTGAAAAATAAAATACTGAATGTAAACATAAAGCAGACTAACTTTTAAACAAACACAAACTTTTATATTCAATTAAGTATTGACTTCCAAAAATATCTCACAAGTATCTACATTGATTTCAGCACTGTTACATCCGGTCAAAAGATTTTTTATGAAAAATCTTCACAGCCAGTTTATGAATCATATAAGAAAATGAATACAGGTTTTCGTTTTATAAATGATTGTGAAAAAAACTTTAAAATGGTTAAAGGTATTTCCTACATTGATTAATTTCTATTCACTAGATCTGATTATGAATGACTTTTGACTGTTAAAAAGTATCAAGCTTTCCCTCAAAAGACAATGGCTTGTAGCCTATGATGATTCATAGAAGGGGCTTCAAAGATGAGTGGACACCATTTTTGGATTATGTGATTATATAAAGTGGGGGTAGGGGCGCCTGGGTGGCTCAGTCAGTAAAGCATCCGACTTCGGCTCAGGTCGTGATCTCACGGTTTGTGAGTTCAAGCCCAGAGCCTGGAGCCTGCTTCGAATCCTGTGTCTCCTTCTCCCTCTGCCCCTCCCCTGCTTGTGCTCTGTCTCTCAAAAATAAATAAATGTAAAAAAAAAAAAATTAAAGTGGGGGTAGGTGTGTCACACTTGAGTAACTCCTCTTGGTATGTTTGCTTAAATAAGCACATTCATTCAACAAATATTTACGGAGTCCTATTATGGGCAAGGCCCAGAGTTAGCTGACCCATTAGGTACATAAGGGGGAAGCTCTGTCCCGCTCTCAACATGTTAGTCCTGGAACCAATTCACAACAATGAAGAGCCAACATCACAGTTCTCTTGGAGTAAGAGAAAGTACTTCTAACCTATGCTATGGCTTTATCTTATTATTGATAGACCACTTACTAAATCATAATTTTTATTCACCCTAACTGCTAAAACAGCTTAAAGCAGTAGTTAATAAATCATCTTCATTTTTTATGCTCCTCAAATTGCCCACCCCACCCAGCTTCCTTTTTGTTGTTTTTTTAAGCTAATAAGTTCTTCATCACATATCCAAAGTTAAGTAATCCCTAGGAGGATTAAATAATGAAGACTAACCAAAATGCTTAATATGAGTAAATATACACAATGTATTAAATACACACCAATTACTAAGTAGAGGTCCTTTTACACTTAATAAGAATGCCTTATAAAATTGCTGACTCGGGCTAATAACTCCTGAGGACACAGTATGGACTGTTGAAACATTTCTAATTATGAGATGAAAACCTATAGTTGACTAGATACATCATAACATTCAACACTGCTAGTTGACTACAAAAATAACATGTCTCGGAGAACAGCATCCTAAACATTCTAAAATTACTATCATCTTAAACCACAATTTATAAAAATAATATAGTACATTTATGTCAATCATTATTCACCATGTTAACGCAGTCTCAGAGCCAAATTGAAACAGTTCTGGCATTTGGCAGACTTTTATGAATTAACCAAGGTCAGAGTAAAAATACATCTTGAAATGTGCAGCTCCTCACTATCTTAAAAACGCATGACTAAAAGCACGTTATTTGAAGGAGTAGCAAAAAACAAAAAGCCCAAATTTCATAAGCAAATCATGCTTTTCTTGCACTCTCAAAATACCTTACGCAAAATGCATATTTATCATATTTAAAACATTAAATACCTGTAAAATAAATAGCATAATTTTTCTTCTGTAAGAAATCAGCTTTGTTAAGACTTGCCATTTTCTGGCATCACTAAAATCACTTCTGAAATTCTATTTGGACTATTTTTGATCTTCAACTATAATCTTAAAATATTAAGAAACCATCCTGATGATTCTAGAAGGAGAAGGATGTCTCCCTCCTTCCCCAGATCTTTAAAGAGGCCAATACTTTCCTCAAATATCTGATGCAAAAGCCCAACTAGAACAATGAAGATGAGCTGATGGAAGCTGGCTGGGTCTTAGCTGCGGAAAAGCAGACTGTTCCAAGGTTCTTGGTAAGTACCCCTATCGATAAAGAATACTTTTTTATTCTAAGGGTCCAACTCAGGGAGGAAGCAAATATTATTGTAAGTTTTTTTTGTATGTTTTGTTTTTTGTTTTTTAAATAAAATGCTGTCTATCACCTTATAGGACCTTGCCTCCTTTGGGAGCCCATGTCTAACCAGCCAGCTTGTTAGATCCACCTTCTCTGATGGACACCCCACTCCTTGGGCTTCCAGGCTTTGCCTTTTCCCTAAATCCTGCCCTTTAATAACTTCCTTGTTCTATCCAACTCACAATGAGGAAATGCAACTAGTCAACCAATACAGAAGAAATTGTTGCTCAAAGGAACGCAAATTAAATATAAAAGATACTGTTTCATCACCTATGAAATTTACAAAGATTCAGTAGACTACAGTCACTATATTACAAGTGGAAGCATAAATTCTTTTTGGAAAATAGCCCTCAAAATGTACTATGATCCCTTGATCCATTCATTTCCTCTTCTAGGAATTCAAGGGGAAATCCTACTTATGGGGGGTTAGAGCAATAAAAAATGATATGGAAACTTAATGGACAAAGGTGTTTATCTCGGCATTTTTTATATGAAAATAAAAACTGGAAATAATCTAAATGTTCAGATCCAAGGGAATGGCTAAACAAACTATGATACTTCAATTACATATATTATATTATCATCAAATGACACAGTTATAACTGTGGGGGAAAAAAAACCCTATATGTTGGGGTGAAGTAGTATTGATATTACCTGTGACTAAATGATAGGACTGTGAAGGATATTTTTTTTCCTTTTTCTATTCCTGTGTACTTCTAAATGTTCTCCCCACTACCACCCACCCCTGGCCAGCACTAGTTTGTAATGAAATAAGACAATGAAAGATATTTCCTTCTTCTACAAACCTATTCTCGCCCTTGCTAAGACAAATCTCAAAGTATAATAATTTCTGCTGGGCAACTTGAGTGATATACTTTTAACAGCGGCCTTTAAGAAGCAATACATCTATGAAAGGGAGGCACTGATGGCAAAATTTCAGGCAGCTGGGAATGAGATTTCGAGACTGGGAACACACCCCTGCGCTTCCTTCATCATTCCACAGGGCTGTCCTTTAGCCTTATGCCCTGACAGAGAGTCAGTGAGGAAACACACACTTTACACAGTTCCAGCACATACTGTTGTGAAAGGGGAACTAGGGTCAGACAATCATGCCCAAACATCAGCTCAGGGAATTTGGACATGGCTACCCCCAGCAGGGATCATGAGCCCTGGCCTCCTGTCTCTGGACCTTCTAGACCCTTAGAAAAATCAAGTGTTCCTCATAGGACTTTGAAAAGACCATTCAGTGAGAAAGGACTTGGTAGATAGATTCCAGCAATAGCTCATGGACTTTGCATGGCTTAAGTTCCCTCTGCATCAGTTCACAGCCTGTTTACATGCCTCTTGGCCACACCCTTCCTCATAAACCCACACCCTCGGCAAACAGGTATCCCTGCTAGTCTGTAGCAAAGAGGGTGTCAGCATATGGCATGCTGTTATTAGACCCCCCCGGAAGAAGCTGGTGTGTTTCTTCATGTCCTCATCCCTCTCTTCCATGCCTCCTCTCACACCAAGTGCCCTCACCGAACTAAGGACTGGGGACAGGACAACCCAGTGGGGGACCCACATACCAAAGTGTGAAGAAGTGCAAAGGAAAGTTAGTATAGTATGGCCTGTCACTAAATGAACAGATGCAGAGCAAGAGTGATGGGAAAGCAGTGAGGCAAATCAGGAACTGGGCCTTTGATAAACTTAAGAACCGGGACACAAATGGACTGAAAAAAAGGACCTGATGGAGGCAGGCATTCTAGTTACAAAAGACAAGTGACTACAAAGGATAGCGGGCCTTTTAATTTTATTATCTCTGTTCTGGATTATCTGCTCGACTCCTGGGCATTAATGTACCTAAAGCAACTGCCAGAGTATTCAAGATGGAAAGGAGGGCTGCGCCTTTTAAATGCTCTTAAACCTTAATCTCATCTGGTTTTCTTTCAAGTACCTAATGATCACAGATGTCTGTGTCAGGACCCAGTGGGAGTAGGGCAGTGCTGCCCCCTTCTTTGGAGCAAAGGAATTAGTCAGCATTGCTTTCTCAGGCAATACCTTACCAAGCAAAGATGTTCCTGTCCTTCTCAGATGGTCTCAGTGGGGCTTCTCACTGCTGGTCTGCCATTCAGGGCTGAGGAGGAGGGAGGGCCAGGCCAGCCAGCCTCCAAAACATATGATCTCATTAGAGTCAAGAAATCACAGGCAGAGTGGGGCCTTCAGGCTAAGACGCAGTTCCCAGCTCTGACTTTAGTGCACTGGGGGGAATTTCAGGAAGTCACAGCTCGCTGGGCCCTGTGTCTCATGGAAAATGAGTACTGGGCTTCAGGATCTCAGAGGTCTTTCTGGGCCAGAAACCCTAATAAATCTCAATTCATGGCTCTCAAAGAAGGGCAAAACCTTTGAATTATAAAGTATAAATGCTTTATGTGAATTTTCATTGTTAGGGGATAGACTGAGCTCTGATTATAGCATTGATCATGATGAAGTAAATTTCTGTCAAGTCTAAAATAATTTTCTTCTCATTTCTTAAAAACATTCCTCCAAAGGTAAAACTGCTTAAAACACACTTAACTCAATCTATTTCAGGGAACAGTTTCAATGCCTAAGAGGTAACTCAAGGACTGTGATGGCTCTGAGAAGATGGCAGTTCAGCAATAAGCACATTTGACTATGAGAAAGAAACTAATTCTTTGACAAATACTTGAAGTACAGAAGCTGAAGAAGTCTATCATTTTAAAGATACCTGAAGTTTTTTTGGAATTCGGAAGGAATCTGAGAAAATCAGAGTTGACAGTAACACAGTAAAATCATAGCTGTCTGGAAAGATCATCTTGATGAGCTGGAAATGTATCCTTTTAAGCACTAAACTTAATTTGAACTGTTTTTGGTAACTTTTTGAAACTTCATTATCCACTTCCTGATTTACTAAACAGTATGAAACAATGTAATCTTAGATTGATAGCTTTAGGTAGCGACTAATAATAATAATAGCAAGTGGCATTTATCATACACACACCTGGCACGCTGAATATCATTCGAAGTGTTCAGTGTGGATGATCTCATTTGAGACCTCTGATCCAACAAAATGGGTGCCATTATTATCTTCCTTTTACAAATGAGAAAAGTGAAGCTCAGAAAGATTAAACTGTAACTCCTTTAAGGTCAAAGAGCTGGAAATGGAAGAGATTCAGGTTCAGGTCATCTGCCTCCAGACCAGCCCTTCTCACCACCACAGCACTGCAAGTGGTTGGAGCAGGAACAGGCAAGGGCATCTGGAGACTCTTCAGGACCTACTTGGGTAAAGAGAACTGTGCTCCCACAATATAGAACCCATAGGGGTGTAATGTTTACATGTATGTCTACTTTTTGAAAAATACAGTCCTGCAGGCCAGCTATCAATTCTACTGTTACACATGATGCAATGTCAAAAGAATATGCACATTTATAGTTTGAAAGCACTCCCCCACACAGTCACACTTCTTTTCTCTAAGCTGTCTCTCTTCTCTTTTGCTTCCCCACCTCTCTTTGTAAAGAATGTCCAACTGAATGATTACAAATGTCTCGGCTTCCCACAGATCTTTACAAAGAGAAAAAAATGTCGCATCAAACTTTTCCTGAGTGGCTTTAAAAAGAAGAGGTCTTCTAAATCATGCCGCTAATAAGATTTAAAAAACAATGACTACAGTTCATGTAACTTAACTAATATAAACTCAGATTTATAATACTGCAGAATTGTGTTTTGTACTCATCCTACATTAAGGCCTTCAAATAATGAATATGGCCAGTCCATTTATACACTTCAGTGGCATTTGATTTAGGAGGCAAACCATGGTAAGACAGTGAGCATGTTGAGATAGGGCTTCTTCCATCCTCAACTCTAATGTGATTTCGAGAAGAATCTTTGTGTCTCAGTTTCATCTACTGTAAAATGAATAAGCTGAGCTATCTTTAAGGATTCATACAGATGAATGAACACTTTATGGCTCAGAGAATATATTTACTTTTAAAAATCAGAGAGTTATCATTTTTACGGCATATTGTTAGTAACAGAAAAAAAATTTGCATAGTTTGCGTAAACGATCTTTAAACAGGTTTGGGAGTGGGGGTAAAGGGGTGGGGGTGTGGTTAGCTAGAGGTAGTTCAATTACTTAACACTAAACAAGACAGTAGGCTAAGAACTGAGGGAAAAGTCATGACTTAGTTTCCCCAAAGAAAGAATCTCTTCCTTAAACTACCAAATGCTGGTTTCTCCTTTACCATGTAGATCTGCTTAGGGTCAAGCATTTCATACTATCTCTGGAGTCCACCAGGTAGATGCTCCTATTTGACCATTCAAAACTCATCTTTGACAAACACATACATTTTTATGGTTTTGTAGAACCATAAAGAACTTAAAAGGCCACAGGTTCTCTATTGGGCCAGAGGGTATAATCAGGTTCCAATGTAGTGCTGATCTACCCATGTATATTTATCCCTCATCACTCATACTGGTCTGTGGGTATTCCTCTTCTCTGACATTGAGACACATGCTTTAAACTCTCCTTAATGAAGAATTTGTACTACCATAGTTTATGGAATAATTCAATACAAATATGTAAGCTCTCCACTGACATCCAAAAATTCAGATGTCATACAAAGGCATATGAGAAATACTAAGATATATTTCTTAGGATGGTTTATTTTACCAGCTCACCAAAGACATACAGAAGCATTGACTTGAAAATGCACTTTTTAACCACTTTTCATACCCTTAACTAGGTTCCCAGGCCTAGTTTAAAGAGGAAGACAGAATACTCCTCTCAAATTATCAACAGCTTCCAGAAAATTAAGCTGAACGTAATTGATTATCCATTCACAGTCTTTTCTTGCTTTCATGTGTTAATATTCAACAGTCAGCATCTACTCTAGTACTTAGACCATTGAAATTTGAATTTATTCATCTATTCATTAAAGAGAAGAAAAGATTTTATTAACATTCTATGACCTACCTGCTCTGGGGAAAGACCTAAGAGTGGGGGAATCTGGCATTTGCCCATTGTTAATATCAAGTGCGTTTCAGACCAGGATGAGCAGGATAGGTGAGGTAACCTGAGAGTATTTCAGTTCCTCTGGAGTCAGGTCTTCAAATTGTGACTTTTAGTATTATGCAAATATTATTTTCCACATCAGAACTACCCATACAAATAAACTGTAAAGCTGAGTTTCAAAATAAAAGTATTAGTCTGTCAAGGTAGATTATTCCTACATCTGATCTTTAATAAAAAGGGGTTGATCGTCAATAGCTGACTTACAGACTCAAGAACAACGTAAGACTAGACTAAGGCATAAAAATATGTATTTAACCATTAGCTATCAATATGAACATTTTCTTTAAACTTACGATCATATAAACAGGTCTGGAATAAAAAACTAAAGACTGCTTTGAGAAGCCTAGAGACAACTGTGACCCATGGCTAACCAGTCCTAAAGCCTTACCTGATAGACCCAAAGTTGACTGTCAGCCCCTTCATCCCTACCCCATTTAGGTTGGTGGAGATTCCAGCTGGAGATTCCAGTCTGAGAAAGGAGGAATCCCTCTGACAACTTAACTGTCTTCAGCCCCTATTACTCAAGGACTCTCCATAATTCCAATAGATGAAAAATGAAATTATTCATCCTCTAAATTAGGAATATGGCTCTAATCCTAAAGGACAGTGCTTTGTAGACTCAACAAAACAAAACAAAACAAAACTGGAAAAGAGCTTCCCGATTAAAAGAAAAAAAAAAAAAGGGTCAAGGTAGAAGAGAAACTATTCTTCTAAAAATTCCATGGTGCTATTTTAACTTCTGTACTTCATTATTTTAACACTGCTTTTTACATTAAGCACAACCTGAGTACAATTTTAAACAGATCAAACTCATGAAAATATGTATTATGTATTATAAAATTCAGGGAAATTCCAGAGTTGGTTTACAAAGTTGTTTTGGGGGGGGGGGTATCTTGGTTTCAATTTTAAGTTTTACATCAAAGATCTACCATCCGTCAAATTAGTATTGAACAGCATATAATGCCTTTTTGTAAAGAGTGCTAGGCAATATCCTATTTGAAATTATGGCTGTCTGCTCGTGGCACAAATTTGTTAAAAATTTACCAAAGTGCCAGTAACAATTGTGTTGGCAGTATAAAAACAGTGTTCGCTGCCTTTAAACCAAATTTACAAAATAAATGTTTGGCTCAGAAATTATAGTCTACGCTCTCAACATATTAGACTTGCCTATACCTTCTAAATTTTAGCTATAAAACTGTTAGTACATTCAGGTGTGATAGAGAACCTAAGTATATAAAGAAAACTAGAAAATACAGGAACAACAAAGATCAAAACCAAGGCAAAGATCCACTGGTCCATGACAAATGTCCACGGTGGTGCCAGAAACAGACTCTAAAAGTGTGAAGTTAAAGTGCAGGGTACTCACTCTATTCACAACGGATAACCACTCTTTCCCCTCTAAACCTGAACATTTTCAGCACAGTTTCAGAATGGCATGAGTTACTTTTTTTTTTTGGGGGGGGGGGGAGTGGTTTACAAAGGAGCACATCTGCCTGAACTAATCTGATGAAAAACCATAATCCATTTCTTCCCATTAGCTTTTGACTAAACACTGAAGCTAATTATGTCAGCTTTTTTGGGTTTTCACAGCAACATGGAATTTTAAAGAACACATTTAGTTCCACCACTTTCTGCAAGACTGGGCAGTTTCAAAACATCTAACTGCTAAGATGTTAGCACCACACAGACACAGAAGGCTACATAAATTTTCCTTATAAGGCTAATTAAGACCTTTTGATTTAGAGAGACAGAGAACATGGATCTAATACGGGCAGATACGCATACTGTCCTGAATTCCCACTGCTTCTGCTCTAAATGCACTTTTAATCGCTATTGGTCAGTACCAATCGCTTTTTAACTTCCATGCATCTTCAGTATTTGAAATAATTTCTTTGGACAACTGTGATCTGCACTAAGTGGCAGCTCATAGGAATTTAAAGGCGTGAAACATGTGAATTACACTGTTTTAAACCTAAGGGAAACGTAAACATACAGATTTGGGGTTAATTTACATACAGGTTTCATTTGGAAATTTTTAAGGAGGATGGGAGATGAAGAGGAGAGGGAGACTGGTGAGAAGTAGAGCTTTTTCCCCCATTTTCCTGGTTTGGTAGCCCTGGCAGGATTGAAGGGCTTCCCAGAGAAGGGAATCTGCACGACAGAAGTTGTCCAGGTGCATAAAATCCTTTCCCTCAAGTCTGGGGTTCTATGCCTAAGGAAGAGTCCCAAAGTAGGAAGGCTGATGGGCTGTTGAAGGAAGCTACCTTCACAAAAGGAAGAAGGCACCCTCCTCGTGCCTAGGGTAAACTGAAAGGGATTCAAATCCACTTTAACTTGCTCAATTACAGCTTAACCAAATTCACCTGGTCTTATAGTTAAGGTCATAAATCCTGTGACAATCCAGCTGCCTGTTCTGTAGCCACTCACGCTAAATACCTCTTCACCAACTCGAACATTCTGTTTATTCTCTGAAAATGGGGGAATGAGGATGCTTCCTTTCCTGATTACCCACCCAATATCAAAACACAAAATTTATTTTCAGAGACTGTGAAATTTTTTAAATGATAAAAATATTACTTCCCCTCATAATGCATTTTAGAATGACTTGGGATGAAATGCTTTTAATATGGTTCCTACAGCTCTTGGATTGTGTAAAAATCCAGGCGGGCACAGTTTTACACAGGGGAGTAGCCGTGGAAGGAAGCATGTCCACAAAGAGCCTGCTGACTGGTGACAGTGACGGGGCTTCAAGTCCTGACTTGGTCACTAACTGGTTCTGGGGCTTTTGGGCTTCTCAACTTTCATCTTTAAATTGACAGCCCCAAATGACTTTTAAGGTCCCCTTCAGCTTTAAGCCAGTGAAGTAACCGTACGTTACAAGTACGAGAAAGAAATTATGAAAGACTTATCAAAGTCCATGTTTGTCCTGGATTAACTTTGTCATCTCTGTGCTACTGTGGAGGCAAACCTGTTGCATCACATAAAATACTCTTTTTCTGGCTACATTAAAAATGCAAGAAGAGACAATAGGCTGGCTCTTTAAATGTTTCATTTTTTTAAAGTGTAAACAACAGCATGTCCCCTGTTATAGGGAGTTCTCAAGTTTCACCTTTATAGTCTGTAAGTATACACAGGATGCCACCTGGCAGAATAAGGCCACACCAGGGTGTGCTGGCTTGCTGTTAGAACTCTGTTATCCTGCGCGATTGATGCTTTGCATTTATTTCAAGCCATGTCCGAGCCTTGTTTTGGGGCTGTTTGGGACCTTCGCTGTCAGTTCACAGGGACGATTAACCGTGTAGTGGCCAGTGAAAGACGACGTTTGCACACCACCTGCCCATGTATGTAATGTACCTCTCGTGGCTTATGCTTACCAGAGCATGCAAGTTAAAAGCAACGGGATTCAACCTCATATCGTAACTGGCTACATGTACTAGGATAGCGAAAAAAGGAAAACGAAAGAGCCTTTGACATTGCACCTGGTGGAAGCGAAAAACCTCTATGTCCCCTTACACGTTAATGTTACAGTCTTAAGAGTTTCAAAGGTTTGTCTTTTCTCCCAGAAAAACGCTGCCAGGCAGGAGGGGTTCCCAGTACGGTGCACTCACCTCTTTGATCTTTGCCCTCTTCTCGCGGATGGCTGCGTCGGCCGGCTCCCGGCCAACCGCCCCGATCGGGGGCACGAAGTCCACCGGGGGCAGCCTCCTGAACACCGCCTTGTCACGCAGCTGGTCCTGGGCCACCTTCTCCTTCTCCAGCAGGATGTCTCTTTGGATCTCCTCGGGCAGCTTCTGCAGGGTCTCCTTGGCTTCCCTGAGAGCCCGCTCGTGGTTTTCGCGGATCCTGGCCAAGTTGTCCTCCAGGGCGGCCGCCGGGTCCCCGGGCGCGCCCTCCTCGCCGCGCCTGGCTCGCCCATCTGCCGCGTCCTCGGCGCGCGCCCCAGGCCCGGACTTGTGGTCGGCGGCCGGCTGCAGGGCGGGGCTGGAGTGGAACAGGACCCCGCTGAGCAGCTTGGAGGAGTCGGGCAGGAAGAAGATCGCCCCGAAGCAGAGCGTGATGAAGGCGCTGAACACCAGCAGCAGCACGAACTTCTCCGTCAGGCGGAAGGCGGCGGGGCCGGATGCCTTCCTGCCGCCGCTGCCGCCGCCGCCGAGCCCCCCGCCCAGGCCGCCGCCCAGGCCGCCGCCAGCCGGGCTGCTGAAGAGCGGCAACAGGCCCCCCACCGGCATCCCTCCAGCCGCCGCGGCCGCCGGGGTGCCCGCTGTCCAGTGGCCCTGCGCCGCGCCGCTCAGCAGCCAAACTTCGCCGCCGCCCGGCGTCAGCGGCTGCGGGGCTGGGTCCTGCGCATCCAGGCCGCCCGAGCCCCTGGGCTGGGCTGCAGGTATGCGCCGGGGAAACAACTCTTCCGTGGGTCTTCTCCCAGGGGCAGCTCCTTTGGCAAACAAGCACGCGCGACAGACCGCTGGCTGCAGCCCCTGCGGGGAGAGAAACAGTAAAATGTGGTAATTACGATGATGGTGATAAAGTTTCCAGAGGGTCTCCGCCCTCCGACGGCCGTGCGAGCCGCCGGGACAGCTCCCCCAGCGCGGAGTGGGGAGTCCGGCTCCGGGCACCGCCCTCAGAGCTCCCTCTTTGGACTTGGGGGGAAGTTTTCGGGTCCCGGGGGGCGGGGTGTCCTGCGCACACCTGGAGCAGGGCCGCGTGCTGGCACCTCCTGGAGAGGGCAGCGCGCCTCTGGGCAGGAGGGACGCAGCGCGGGTCGGGGGGCTCGTCAACTTCGCCAGCTCCCCATCTCGGAGCTGGGACGAGCTGCCTCTGCTTCCCCGGCGGCGGCTGAGCGCGCAGCCCGGCCACCCCGCAGCCCCGGTCGCGGCTCGGCAGGGCTAGCGCGCCGACCCGCGGGCGAGTAGGAGCGAGCAGGGCTGCACGACGCCCTCCACCGCGGCCCCGCGAGCACTAATACCACTGCCGGTCTCGGGGCTTTCGGAAACGAGGGCGGTGACGCGTCCGGAGAGTGATGGCGCGGCCGGGCCAATCACGCACCGCTCAGGGTCCCGCGGGGGCGGGGCCGAGGCGGGGAGGGGGCCGCGCGGGGCGGGGAGTTTACGGGAAGCACAGCCTCGCGGGGGCCCGGCCGGGGGCGGGGAGGTCGCGGGTCTGGGAGGCGCGGGGCTGGCGGGAGTTGCGGCTGGCTGGCCGTCCAGACCCGCGCCGGAGGCCCGGGGCGCAGGGAAGCGGGTGGGGAGAGAGGGGTTTCGGGGTCGGGGAGTGTATCCCGCGCGGTCCTCGGGCCCGGGTCGCAGGGGCTCCTTGGCCTCGAGTGGCCGGGGAGGTGCCCGGACTGACGCAGGACCTCCCTGCCGGCCCTCGGACCCGCCCCCCCGGGCCACGCCAGGCCCGCTCCGAGGGGTCCCGGGAAGGCCACGTCTCGCGGAGAATCGTCCGACGCCGGGTTGTTCAGAACGTGTCTTTTCTCCAGTTCCCTCTTTTTACCCAAGGCGGGGATTCCCCCGGTGCCCGGTGGCAGTCAAACCAAAAGTCCCTCGCCGAGGAGCTGTGATCCGAGAGCATTCGAGCTCTGTGGTCCAACATCCTTTAGCGTCCTAAGAGACTCATCGTTTTGTGGTTGCTCAGGATGCTTCGTCTGCATCCTTCCCCCTCCCACTTAAAGAAAAAAAGTTGTGTACCTCCTCCACCCACTCCCACTTTCAAAATTCATTTACCTCATAGAAGTTAGTCAAATTTTCCATTTAAAGAAGACAGTTTTATGCCATAGCTTCAAGTAATAAATTTCAACACTGTGTTGAAATTAAGTCTTGGCTGTGACTACTTCCAGGGAAGTAAGGACTTGGTCCAATAGAGATGGTTTTCAAGACAGCGTTATTTTCCAAAATGTGTTTGTAATTTCCCCGTTACTCTGCAAACGAAGGGTTATCAGAGAGGAAAAAGTTGACTACTGACTTCTCATTTCTGAAAGCTAGTCTGAAGCAGCCTTATCCTATGCCTCCCCCTTTTCTGGAAGCGTGACTAGCTCTGTTTCTGCTTGCCTAAAAACAAAGGAAACAGCTGGCAATTTACAGGAAGGTGCCCACAGTACCGTTGTTTCAGGTGTTAGACTGCATAAGAAAATATAAAAAGTCTCATTACAGTTTTCATCTAACTGTTCATTTTAACCATCACTATTTGTTGTGTCTTTATTTTGAGTAAAATGAGTGACATGCCCACTGTTTCTGTTGATGGGAGGTTGTTGTTTGATAAAACCGACCTATGGCTTTAGTTATTCTGATAACTGCTGTGAAATTCTACGCCCAGAAGAGTGCAGCATATCCAAGCAGGGTAACAAAGTTTAGAAGGACTGAAAAAGAAAACAACGATGTTTTAAAAATTAAATGATGGAATAGTAATTTTTGTTTCAAACTACATTTGCTAGTTGTGGATAGACTGAAGAGTTGGAATCAGTGTGAAATAATATTGCTTATTTTCAACAGCTTTAAAGTTCAGTACCTCATGGATAGATAGATAATAATTAGGGTTAGTACCCTAAACACCAATCCCTTTGTGATCATCTTTTCCGGAATGACTTATTATTTTAATTATTATGTTTTAGGAATAGAATTATTTCTTATAGCCACAAAAAATATTTAGAAACTTTAATTTAAAATTAGTATTATTAAATATTCCAGAAAGGTAATAAAAACTACTTTTCAGTGCATGTTTAAAATAAATGGTACTGGAAGGGGGTTACAGACTTAATTCTACTTTTGGCGTTCTTCAATTTCAACACCAAACAATTTGGGCAACTAACCCATTGAAATTGTGGAACTATTAAAAATTTAGCATATGGTCTTAAGGATTATTTTTTTCCTAAAATTTTAAATTTGATTTATCTATATTGTGTTTGAAGTGACTGCTCTTTTTATTTCTGTTTCCCTTTATGAAGGTTACTTTAAGCTTACTTTATTAATACCTGCATTTCTTATAAAACAGATTTATTATGAGTGAAGCCTGGCTTTAATGATTTGTTAAATAAGAAAATAGCATAAGTGGTTGATTATAGGATATGTTTTAAATGGGGCCAGTCTGTGTTAGGTAGGATGAGAAATATGTGGGAGTGCTCATATTTGGGCTACAGCAGGTTAAAAAAACTCAGACAGTATTTAAAGAGACATACCAATTTAAAGAGAAACTAACCTAGTAAAACCCTTTAAAATAACCACACAAAGTCCTGTGTATTCATGGTAAAGGAGGAATGCAGGATGGTCAATAAACTAAAAATTGCATTTTGTTGAAGCAAAATCTGACACTTTGCTCTGATTTCAATACCATAAACACTTCTCATTGTACAGGTGGAAAACAATGTTTTATATGTTGGAATAAGGCAAAAAGTAAAAATACAGGTTATGGTTCTGGTCCCCAGATAATATAACCTTGACTGTGTCCAATAAATCTATACTCGCCCACCACATCTACCTGAAGATATGTCATGATCTTTGTGAATACAATGATTGTGATAAAGTTGCTGTTTTTTGTTGTTGTTGTTATGAGTAGTCTAATGGGAACTTAGCAACCTTAGTGATTCTGTGTGGTTTTTCTGTTTAAATTCTTGCTGTGTTTTCCAATTTGACGAGCTAGTACTGAAGTATGTGTCCCTTGTACTTTTTTCAGGTTTGCCTGCAAACCTAATTCTTACTTTTTCCTTTTTCAATGCTTACATCTCTGTATCTTTTTTGTAAATTGTAAATTTTTGTGTGTCAAGATAAAATCTTTACAATCAATTAATTTTTTAAAACCTGGTTTTGGTTAGAGATATCCCCCCAAGGCGCAAAGAAATCCCCAATTTATTTGGCTGCTTGGATTTGTCTGTTTTTAAAATAATATTTAACGAGGGGTACATTTAACTCTTATATTAACGTGCCTAAAATTATATGTAGTAATAATTATAAACAGGGCTATAGGGGGGAAAAGTGATAATATTTTTATTAAAACTGTGGTGAATGAATATTTTTTTAAAGTTTCAAATCCCAGAAAATTAAAGTGCAAAAGTATTTCTTAGTAGGGAGTTTCCAGAAGGTACTATGTAGAAGTTTATAGAAGAATCCTTTTGAAATTTTTTCTTTGATTTAAAAATAAAAAGTAATATGACAAAAGAAATGCACTTCATATATACGGGTAGCATTTAACTACTGAAATTGTCCAACATGTTAGATTTCTGATACAATCTTATTGTTGTGATTTTCTAATTATCTTCAAATTTCATGTCACAATAGGTTTTGGCCTTTATTTCTAAAAAAACAAAATGTAACATGTAAAAAAATAGTTCATTGTTAATATTAATCTTTAATTTTCAATACTTCATTGGGCAGCTCTGAATTTTACATGAAGTTTATTAAGATAGGAACTAACCAAAGTTTTAAAGTAAAGTGTCAGTAACATTTGTGGTCATGTGAAGGGCTACAGTTATACCCTGGTTCTTTTTCTCCCACTCCTCAATTTACTTTGGAGTATAATAGATTATTACTACATAGTAGATTATATATTATATCTGTATAGTAGATTATTTTTATAGGACTCCAATCACCTTTGTGTATGTGTGGGAGGGGGCAGTAAGAGGCTGAATCAATGAGACCCCTCTGTCCCTGCATGTTCCTGTTGAAACATCTGTTTTTGTTTTGAACACTCATTTCATAAATATTAGCAGTCCCCAACTTAAAAACATTGTGTTCCACCAAGTATTTGTGCATTAGCTCTTTGGAACTTTCAAAGCACTTCTCTCCATAGAAACAAAGTTGTAAATGGTGCTTTGGGTTGCTAGTCTACTCTACAAAGATCTAAGACCCTAGGAAAGAATAAAATGTTGGAAAAGTCCTGTGGCAATGCTAGTAATCAAAGCAGCATTAAATTAGAAAGTGTTTTATTTATCTTGAATGTTGGAGCCTGAGGACAAACATTTATTTGGAAGAAGAGGAGATAGAATGATTATTTCAGAAAGATTCTAAGCCTACTTTCAAGGTCAGAAAGGTTGATGGAAGATCTTAAGTATAGTTTTCCTTCATTACATACATATAGCTTTCTTTTGGTTTCAAGTGTATCACTAGAATTACCTTTATGATGTTTTTGTTTTTGTTTTGTTTTGACCTGATTAACAAAAGGACTGAAAGAGATTAGTACAGGGAGAAATTTTTCTGAGTTAAGTTGGCAAAAGTTTGAATGAGAGAATAATTTATTATACAGGACATGCATGTCCTTGGTTGTATGACCATGGGTGATAAGTTACCTATCTCCTACATCTCTCATTCTTCATCTGTAACACTGCTGTGGCTCTTAGATTAAATGGTATAACTAATGTGTCTGGCACAATAGGTATTTGAGAAATTTAATTCAATTTTTCTCCTTCCCTAAAAAGGGAATTAATGTTCAAGATAGTCAAAGAACAGTGTCTAGAGGATTCTTAAAAGGAAGAAACCAGAAAAGCATGGCAAGCAAGAAATTTAGGATTATGTGGTTCTTCACATGGTTGTCACTTTTTAACTTCCGTCTTCTATTTAAATAATACCCATTAGAGGAATTGGGGGAACAGTCTCAGGTTTGGTAGGCAGCGGGTCCTACAATGTGTCTCCACTCTCTATATAAATAGGACCAAAAAGTTTGCCAACTAACCAACTTTATAGCTCTTTAAAGCCTTTAGAAAATGTGAATGATGGCAAAGTCTCCAAGTGAGGAGAATATTACTGCTTAGTGCTCAAAGAATAAGGAAACCAAAGATTCAGGGCAAAAAGGCTATGCAGAGCAGGCCAACAATGACCCTTCGAAGTCCTTGTATATAAAATGTTTGAATTTTATGACTTGAAGAGCATATACTATTTCAACTGAGTGAAATGAAAGTAAAAAGTTTCTTTCTATGGATAGAGAAAATACAAAATGTTTCCTTAGTTTTGAATTCATTAGGTACATTTTTAAAAGGAGTCACTTTTTCTTCAGAATTTTTTTCCTCTTCATTCTCTGTCCCATAAAAGATCATACACTTTTCCAGAAAAGCCAAATAAACTTAGAAAAGTTATAATACATTATTCTGCCCAATTGAAATTTTTTTTCATGAAATTAAATGAAATGAAACCACATGTGCTTGTTCCTGTTTTGGAGAAATGATCTACAACTATGACACGACAGCACTTTGCTTCCCAATTTCATTGCAAAATAATTGTGCTGTTTGCACTATGTGTTCAGTTTTTCATTTTGTCTTTCAAGGCAGAATTTTGTCTTAGCCCTGGGTTTCTGTAAACAGATAGGAATTCACTTACAGTTCTTTGTCCACTGAACTTATTTTTCAAGTTCACTTGGAGCATTCTTCTGCAATTAATAGATTCATGAGGGGCTAAGGTAAAAGCAGATCTTTGTTGCAGATTGTATCTGAACAAATTGCTTCTACTGAAAGCACAACAGGTAGTCTATTTGTTTAGCACAATTAATGCTGGTCCTGCCTGTGGGAATGAGAGGGACATATTGAAATTAACATAGGAAAAATGAAGGGAAGAATTCCAAATCAGTGACCCATATATCTGTTAGACTTAATGGTCTGGAACTGGCAGATAGGGTTTCTACAAATTACTAAACTTAAAATGTGTTGAGTTTGAGATATTTAAGCTGGCTCTTAGATTATAGTTATTGAACATCCACTGAGATTGTTAGGTTTTCCAGTTTCTCTCAAATATTAAATTTGTATAATGAATTCCACTATTATGATGCTATTGTCGCTTGAACAGTAATGAACAAGAAATTAAAATATCAAGTGCCTAAACTTGCCATCCATTCTTTTTTTTTTCAGTTTCAACAAATATCAATTTATAGGTAATCTGTTTCATTTAGAACTCCATCTAATGCCCTCCCCAACTCCACTTCAAATATTTCAAAGCAAACTATAGTTGACCATTTCACTCATATTTCTTAAAAACTTAACCATTATCATCAAATCAAAGATCAATTCGTTAAAATAAACAATCTAGTTGGTTCACTTTAAATTGAGATCCTCAGTAAGATCTATGTATTACAAGTGGTTGCTCTTTTTCTTAATTTTTTAAATGTTTATTTATTTAAAAAAATTTAACGTTGATTTATTTTGAGAGAGAAAGAGACAGAGCATGACCAGTAGAGTGGCAGAGAGAGGGAGACACAGAAACTGAAGAAGGCTCAGGCTCCAACAGCACAGAGCCTTTTTATGCCGGGCTCAAACTCATGAAACATGAGATCACGACCTGAGCCGAAGTGGGAAGCGTAACCGACCAAACCACCGACGCACCCCTTTTTTTAAAAATTTCTTTAAGTCTTTAAATATACCTTATTTTGAAGGCAGAACGTGCACTTTTCTGATGGATTGAATGTGTAGTGTTGTATTTTGCCTGAGAAATCAGAGTTAGGGTTTCCATCGAGTGAGATGCGGAAGACTGCAGGAATTGGGTTGGGGGGGGGGGGCAACACTGTTAAATTAAAAATAGTCTAGCATGGTAACATATTTAAAGTGTGGCACACGGTGGGGTGCCTGGGTGGCTCAGTCGGTTAAGCATCTGACTTTGGCTCAGGTCATGATCTCATGGTTGGTGGGTCCGAGCCCCACATCAAGCTCAGTGCTGATAGCTCAGAGCCTGGAGCCTGCCTAGGATTCTGTGTCTTCCTCTCTCTCTCCCCCTCCCCCACTTGTACTCTGTCTCTCTCTCTCTCAATAAACATAAAAAAATGTTTTCTTACATGAAAAAATAAAGTGTGGCACATGGAATTAAGCAATTATGAAGGGTTATCAATTTCTAAAAATATCAAGGACTAGCATATGGGAATAAATAGCTGAGGTAAAGTAGAGAGTAAGAGGATTTTGGACACAACAACCACATTTATCATGAACACAAATTAACCTTACTAAGGCCTATCACTTTGTTCCACTCCTCAACTGATTTTTCACAAAAAATTACTGGTATGCAGACAAGTGACTCAAGCACACTTAGCTCACAAATACTCAAATTCATGCCTCTGCAAAATTAGATGCCTTCAGGATCTCCCCCAAAAGTTCTATATCCAGCGATGAACAGCCATGTGGTGTTGAGTGTCATGGGTACCATATTCCTCTTGCTTGAAATACCCCTAATGTTCCTTCAAAAATCACATTCAAACCACTTATCCCATGAAGTTTTACTGGAAAAAAATTCCTGTACTATTCCTTCTGTTACTGTTCTTAGCACATGACAATTTACTTCTGAATGGTTTGCTTGCCAAATAGTTGTAAACAATATTGGGTTTAAGAAAAAGCCTCAAATTAATACAGCTTTTATTGCATCTTTAACATATCACAAATAAGTCTGAAAAATCATCTGGACAACTCAGATCTTATTCATCAGCATTTTGGACTGTTCCTTTTTTTAGAAACAGAGACACCATCCCAAAATTTTCTGATATCCTTGCTTGTAACTGTTGTGGCTTGCTGTGTCAAAGCAGCTGAGTTTGATACAAGTTTGATGTCATTTCCTTCAAGAATTAACTCATCTTTCTGGGCCTCAGATACTGAATAAGCAACACCTGGCCTCATCCGAACCCTGCTGATATATTTTTCATCCCAGGAAATTTCGAATTTCAACGAGAACCATTCTCCTGAATTACAACGTTGATGGGGAAGTGAGCATACACAGACTTCATCTTGTAGTGAAGCCCAGTTTAACACCCTTGATCATGTTCTGTGCATGACTACAGATAGTGCAAACAGTAGCCAGTTCTTTCCTATTTCCCCACCATTTGTCAACTTGGAGCCTCTTCTTTTTCTTTCTAAGGAGACTGAGTTCTACATTGATGTAGTTGACATCCCTTAGCAGGTTTCCTCTGGGGCCTTCACAATAACAGTGTGTCCCTTCAGCACAATGTCAACATTTCCTGGAATATCAACAGTCTGATTGCTGAGAATGTTCTTCATTCTTGCAGTGGATGGGGCAGAGGGCCCATTTTATATTCTTAATATCGAAAACCACATATATCTCTATCAAAAAAATTAATTGCGGGGTGCCTGGGTGGCTTAGTTGGTTAAATGCCCAACTCTTGATTTCAGCTCAAGTCATGATCTCATTGTTCATGAGTTTGAGCCCCTCATCAGGCTCTGTGATGACATTGCAGAGCCTGCTTGGGATTCTCTCTCTCCCTCTCTCTCTGCCCCTTCCCTGCTCATGCTTGTGCTCTGTCTCTCTCTCTCTCAAAAATAAATAAGTTAAAAAAATTAATTTCAATATTCTTAAAAGTAGGTAGCCATTAGGGGCGCCTGGGTGATTCAGTCAGTTAAGCATCTGACTCTTGATTTCGGTTCAGGTCCTGATCTCACAGTAGTGAGACTGAGCGCCCCGAGTCAGGCTCCACGTTGGTTGTGGTGCCTTCTTAAGATTCTCTCTCTCTGTCTTTCTCTTTCACCCCCCACTCTTCCAGTGCCCCTCCCCTGCTCATATTCTCTCTACCTCTCCTTCTTAAAAAAAAAAAAAAGTAGCCATTATAAGGAATTCAGTTTTCTCAAGTAAATTTCTTTTATTCCATAGGTGTTTATAGGGTAGAATAAATTACTGAAAGAAGAAAGTTAGGAAAGGTAAATTTGTGAAACTTCAATTAACTAATAGGCTATATATAATGTTCCATTAAGTACATTTTATTAAGTGTATGTGGCATCATCATTTCCCTCTCCTTGCAAAAGTATTTTGAATTCACATACCTGGCTAGTGGGAAAGTAAAATGGTGCAGTTGCTTTGGAAAGTAGTCTGGCAGTTTTTTAAAAGGGTAAATATAGAGTTACCAAATGAACCAGCAATTCTAGCACTAAAGTCTATACCCAAGAGAAATGAAAGTATCTGTGTACATAAAAGTCTGTCCATAACTGTTCATAACAGCACTATTCATAATACACAGCAACATTACATTATTTATAATAGCCAAAGGTATAAACAATATAAATGTCCATAAATTGATAGAATACAGTGTATCTATCTATACAATGAAATATGATTTAGCAATAAAAAGGAATGAAGTACTGACATATACTACAACATGGATGAAACCTGAAAACTTTATGCTAAGTTAAAGATTGCATTCACAAAAGACCACATATGGTATGGTTGCGTTTACAGAAATGTCTAGAACATGTAAATCTATAGGGACAGAAAGTAAATTGGTGATTGTCTTGAACTGGGGTCCTGGAGGAATGGAAGGTCACCACTAAAGGGTATTCGATTTCTTTTGGGGGGTTATAGAAAGGTTCTAAAGTCAATTGTCATGACAGTTGCTTGACTCTGAATATGTTAAAAAATATTGAATTGGGGAGCCTGGGTGGTTCAGTTGGTTAAGCGTCCAAGTCTTGATTTTGGCTCAGGTGATGATCTTACAGTAGTGAGATCAAGCCCCAAGGAGAGCTGTATGCTGGCCATGGAGGCTGTTTAGGATTCTCTCACCCTCTCCCTCTGCCCCTCCCCAGCTCATGCTCCCTCTCTCTCTCTGTCTCAAAAAATTTTGGATTGTACACTCTAAATGGGTGATTTTTGTGATATATGAATTATATGTGAATAAAGCTATTACAAAAAGAATGTATTCCTTTCAGAACTAGCTTATAAAAAAAATATTTCTCAAGAACCATGAAATACCTTAAGCAAAAAATAAAAATAAAAATAGCAAGATGAAGTGACATGGTACTAAATAGTATTATTAAATATTTAAGTTTGAAAAGTAGTAAGTAGAGAATATAATGTCATGAAACATTTTCAAGTCCACAGAGGAAAATACTACAATTTCTCAGCTTGAGAAATACATATTTTTATTGAGTAGTCAAACCAAGGGAATGTTTTTGAGTTATGAATCACTTGTATACACTCTTTCCTATTAAGTAAAACATAGACAAGTAATATCATTCATATTTTGACATATGGAAAATTACAATTAAGTTAAATGTACCTCACAGCACTGTAGTGACCAAAACGTTTCTGGGAGAAGTTAACTTGCTCCAAGTAGACAGCTTAAACTAGGCAAAATGATGCAGGGGCAGAGGATTTGGATTAAGAATCAGAAGACCTATTTTTAAAACTAGCTCTGATTTCTGTGGATTATTTAAACACTTAGCCTCAATTTCTTCTGTAAAATCATGGCGACTCCTAATTGAAAGAGTTGTTGTGAGGATCAAATTATATATCATATGCATATAAGAGAATACTCTACCACTGTAAGGTATAACAACTATTAATAATCAATAATATTAATTATGTCATATTATTTAAATGTTAGTTATTATTAATCCAATATTACATTATATTACATTAATTAAATCCAATACAAGATTAAGTACAGTCATTACAATAAGTATTAATATAGTATTATTTATTAATATTAGTTTATTATTATTAAGCACTTGGGGAACCTGGTATCAGGATTCCAATACAGTAATCACCGGGAAGACCAAAGAGACAGAATTTGTATCTGTCTACTCTATCTATCCACCTACCTATCATCTCCAATATCTTTAACTGAAAAAGTTGAAATATTTTGAAGAACTGACTATTCTATTTTGTAAAGAAATTATGGGTATTTAATAGGACATATTATCAAGTTTATAGCAGAATCCATGTATGACTCCTTTATGTTCACTTAATCCTACCAAAATAAAAACCATTATGCTCCACGCCTTCAAGAAATAATAAAAAGCAGGACATAGTAAGAAATTTTCTGTTTTTCCGCTTTCTTACAGTATTCATACTCCCATCAAACTTACATTTTTCCCTCTTAAATTGATTTTTACTTTTTGTATTTTTATAATTTTACTTTCTTAGCACAAATATAATACATGCTACAGAAAATATAGAAGATATGGACCAACAAAAAAAAAAAGAAAACTGAAAATTCTTCCAATAATAGTGTGTTTGTACCTATCTCATACAACAGCATAGTTGTGCTCTCTTTCATATGTTCAAATAAACATTTTTTTTCTGGTTTTCCTCCCTTCTCTGTCTTGCCTTTAAAAACTTTATTTGTAGTGTAGTGAGTAATAGCTCTCTTTCCTACTTGACCTTGAAGGCAGATGTGTAATGCTTTTGTTAAACCTCTAAATTTTCTCATTTAAAAACATGGAAACAAATGAAAAATGGAAGAGGTTTTATCATTGATTTTCTCTTTCTAATCACTATCATTTTCTGTTTATGTGGACCACCTGTTTCTCTACTTTCTTTTGATACCACATCATTAAAATGTAAGAATTTTATTTTAGTACAGAGACATGTTTTTGTAAAAATTTGAAAAAAAAAGAAAAAATATTAAGGAAAATAAGAAATCATTCTTCCTTCCTCATAGACAGTCAAATTTAATATATTCTGTATCTTTCCTTGTCATTAAAAAAACACACATAAAGGCACAAATTTTTAAACACCTAGATGTAGGGGCGCCTGGGTGGCTTGGTCGGTTAAGCGGCTCAGGTCATAATCTTGCAGTGCTGAGTGCCAGCCCCTCTTGGGCTCTGTGCTGACAGAGCCTGGAGCCTCCAGCTCAGAGCCTGGAGCCTGCTTCGGATTCTGTCTCCCTCTCTCTCTGCCCCTCCCCCACTTGCGTTCTGTCTCTGTCTCTGTCTCTCTCTCTCTCAAAAATAAATAACCATAAAAAATGTAAACACGTAAATGTAAAACAGGTGCAATTTCTTTTTCAAGCTACAGAAATCTGGCGTGTAGAGAGAATTATCTGCACTAATCGAAGAGGACTTTTCTTAGCTGAGGTCTGTTCTGCCATGCCGCTTCTGCTTTTTTTTTTTTTTTTTTTTTTTTAGTAGATTCAAATGATCCAAACCCTGTTTGGTTGACTAAAAGATGTAGCTACTTTTCAGTTTTGGTTATGATTTGCTTTCCTCTTTGTTTGAAAGTTTTCAGTTCAATTCAAAATAGGTTGTTGTTATTTGGCTGTTGTTTTGTTTTGCTTTGCTTTACCCCTCACAGGCTATATCCAGTTAAAAGAAACTGGCTCGTTGGTTCTTCCCACCTCTCAAAATAGACTTTGCCGTTGTTCATTTCTCCCTTCAGTGTTACCGAGCTTTCTAGAAAATAAAGATTTAATTCTGGGCACTGCTCTACAACAGCTTTTCAAGACATTTTCGTGACCAATCTTTAAGTAAAAACAGAGTCCTTAGTCATTTCATAAGTGCCTCACTGTTTGAACATTACCTGTAACAAAACAAGGGACTTGGAAACTTGAAATGCAAATATAAAATTGCAACAGTTTTCAGATCTAGTTCAGGAGAAACTGAAAAGAGAAACAATATGTTGAAATTGGGATACAAAGTAAATGGAACTCATGATGATGAGGATGATGATGGTGATGGTGATGATTTAGGTTTATTTATTTATTTTGAGGAGGAGAGAGGCAGAGAGAGAGTGAGACAGAGAAGAATCCCAAGCCGACTCCATATGGTCAGCACAGATCCCCACTCAGGGTTCGAACCTAAACCGTGAGATTGTGACCAGAGCCAAAACCAGAGGTTTTAACTGACTGAGCCAACCAGGCACCCCCAGAACTCATATTATTTTCTATTTATTCTCATTTCCTTCATTTAGTACATGAAGAAGCGATGATGTAAAACTGTTTTTGAAAAAAAATATGTGTGTGTGTGTGTGTGTGTGTGTGTGTGTGTGTGTCTGTGCATCTTAAAGATGTTTAGGTCAAAACTTCATTTCTAGCTCCTAAACTTACTACAACATTCTTCTTTAAGAAGAGAATTTTTTTCATCTGCCCTTTTCCCCACGACCTGCTTAGATTCTGCCCTTTTCCCCACGACCTGCTTAGATTCTGCGGTTCATAATTTCAATAAATATCCTACCAATATTCTAAACCTTTTGTCCTTCTGTCTTTTTGTAACATTTCTCTGGCAAAAACCTCAATCCCCGGGGAACACAAACATCTACTTTTTCAGTGCCTGTGCCCCAGCTGCCAGTCCTTGGTAGAAAAACTCCAGTACGACAGACTGGTTGCACCAGGATCCATATTCAACTTCAAGTGGGCCTCCCAACTGCCCTTCGAGCCTCTCTGGTCTGTTTGGTCAATTTACTTTCCCACCCTACACAACACTTTCAGACCTTCTCCATCTTCTTCTACTTTCGTTAGCTCGGTAACTCCCAATCCTTTTGCCCAGGTCCCCAGTCCCTAGGGGACATTTGACAGTGTCTGAAGACAGTTTTGATTGTCACAGCTGGAAGGGCAGGGCTGGGGTAGTGCCGCTCAACATCCTATAATGCACAGGAAAAGCCCACGTAATACGGAATTGTCTGGTCCCAAATGTCAATAATACTGAGGTTGAAAAACTCGACTCTAGCACCTTCGTGTTCAGCAGATGCTATTCTTCATTTACAGAGAAAACAGCAGCCAACTGTTAAGATCTCCCTCAGCTTGTCTATTTCAAACACAAAATATACACTTGTGCACAGGGTCTCATGTCATTACAACAGAGGGACTCTCTCCTCCTGCCGGAGACTAACCCACCACCTGTGTTTTGGACTTTAAAGCCTCTCACTTTCTCCATAACATTATACTACTTATTATTTGTTTTCTCTTGTGTATTTTGATCTTGCCTTCTATATTCTTCCTTTTGATTTTAAACGCGATAAAGTTTCTTCAACTAAAGAGACCAAACTAACAAAAAACACACACAAAAAAAGAAAGAAAAAACAAAACAAAAAACAAAAACCCACAAAACAAAAAATAAGACAAAACAAAAAAAAAAACAAAAACCAAAACAAAACCAACCAAAGAAACAAACAAAAAACCCAAACCCAAAACCTAAAACCCTCTCTCCCTCCAGGCTCCAGGTACTACCCTGTCCTTCTCTCTCTTTGCAGCCACATTTCCTCAAATAGTTGTTAATGACACCAGCTGTCCACAATTCCTCACCTCCCACTCATTGCTCAACCTACTCCAGTCTGGCTTCTAGCCTTGTCACTCCATGAAAACAAGCTCTAATGAAGGTGACCAATGTCCTCCATATCATAAATTCCTGAGATAATTTCAAATTTTCATTTGACTTCACCTCTCAGTCGCATTCAACAATGTTTATCACTCCCTGCTTTTGGAAACATTCTTCCCTTGATTTCTGTGACACAACAATCTCTTGGTTTTCAACACCTTTGACCAATTCTCCTATTTTGTTTCTTGCTTATTCAGCCTCGTCTTGACCTATAAATGTAGGCAGTTCCTTAAGGCTCAGTTCTGGAACTTCCTATCTTCTTAATTTCACTCTCTTCCTGACTAATGTCATTCAGGATCACTGCTTCATTTAACATACATATGCAAAAAATGTTCAAATTAATACTTCTGGTCCAGGCCTCTCAGAGTTTTAGATCTGTGTATCCAGATCTTCTTTTATCATATGTCTCAAAACGTGTCAATCTCAACATATCTCTAATTTCATCCGCCTCTTTTCTTAGACCCTGCTCCTTCCAACATTGCCTTTCCAATCTAGGGGAGACTCCTCAGTCCCAAGAGGGAGAAATTCTCAACTCTCTACTACTGAATCTAGAAGAGCCTGTTTTTCATTCTCTCCAATGTCAAGGCAGCCAGTTCATAGCACATGATCAAGTCTTTTCTGATTCCTTCCTTGCCTCTCAAGTAACTGATTAAAACACAAAAATGTCTTTAGCATTTATTCCAAGCTTAGATGGCAATAATGGTATTCTACTGCAGTGGTTTTAGTCTTTGGGCCAGATTATTCCTCCTAAAAGATGTTTACGGTCCTTTGTGGTTCTAGGACCTCCAGAAGGATCTCCGTTCCTGTTGATTTCCCAAGCCTGTTTTTGAGGACAAGGGTACTTATTTGGAAGGGGTCCTTCCCTCTGCTCTCATCCAAATTCTTTTGGTACCACTTGTTTGCAATCTTATTTCCATGTGAGAACTAGCTAACTGGACATTAAACCATGAAAAACCCCCAAAAAATCCATGCCAGGGGTGATGAAAATCTGATTTGGGATTAGGTTTTGCTAGAGATGAAAGTTTCTTTTAGTCAGAACTGGAATAGTCACTTCCAGAACAGTCACTAGATGTTCCCAGGTTTTAGTTCATACTGTGAGCCAAACATTTAGGTATTTGAATTTAATTCCCTCTCTCTCTCTCTCTCTCTCTCTCTCTTTAAAGGTAGTCTCCACACCCAGTGTAGAACCAACATGGGGTTGAACTCATGACCCTGAAATCAAGATGTGAGCTGATATCAAGAGTAGGATGCTTAACTGACTGGGTAACCTAGGCGCCCCTGATGATCTCTTTTTTTTTAAAGATTTCTAATGCTATTAAAAACACTAACACTAACATAGTCACTGAATTGGTCAAATCATTTACTGGTGGTGGCAACAATGTCCCCCCAGATTGTTATAGCAGTTGGGTACTGGAGTGCAGGTGACCAAAGATGATAATTTAATTACCTTTCAGTTATTGTATACCATGAACTTCTAGATTATCTTCCTGTAACACCAAGGAGGCTTTCATTATTTTCTGTAACTCCCTACTTCCTGGTTCTAAATTCTTTGATTTTAGAAGATGCTTTTGATTGCAAACAACAGAAAGCATTACTGGTCTCCTTCAGCCAACAATAAAAGGAAGAACGGGATTTATTAGAAAGATAAATAGGGTTTATGGAAACAACATGTGACTATTATTCCCTTATATAAAGTGGTTATGTTGCTAGAGGGAACTGGAATTATTTGCAGACTTGTATTCACAGTTAGAATACCAAGAGCTCCAGGACACCAATTATAAAAATGAAATCTGGGAGTGTCTGGGTGGCTCAGACAGTTAAGCATCTGACTCCTGGTTTCAGCTCAGGCCATGATCTCATCACGGTTCATGAGTTTGAGCCCCACAAAGGGCTCTGTGCTGACAGTGTGGAGCCTCCTTGGGATTCTCTCTCCCTTTATCTCTGCCCCTTCCCCCCACTCTCACACTCACACACACATTCACACACACACACACACACACACACACACACTGTTTCTCTCTCTCTCTCTCAAAAATAAACATTAAAAAATCTTAAAAAGTGAAATCCAGAAAGAGAAGGCTTAGACATCAAAGGGTTGTAGGACTTTACCAATTCACATCAGCAGTAATTTGGAGAACACATAATTTTAGTGTATATGGCCAAAGATGGAGGAACAGTTTTAGATTAGGCTGAATATAATTATTGATATGAGTTCACCTATTGGAGATTCCTAATTCCTGATACCATGTGATGGAAAGAAGATGGGCTGAGTAACACTAAGCTAGACTTACAGATGAACTTGACACGTCAGAAATGTCTTAGAATAACATAGAGAAAATAACTCAAGTGATAGGGAGATTGGAATACTGGATTTGATTTATCATAGGTGTCCTGGTCCTGTTCACCCATCCAATGAATACATTTCTCAAGCAGTCCTAGAAGACATTCCATTTTCTAGGGCTCTGAGACATACATTGTGATTGAAGCTCTGGCATATTACAAAAGAGGAGTAGTGGTTGTTCTTTAGAGGCTGTGGGAGAAGCTGAAATGGAAATGGGTTTTCTGATTTCAGTAGGAACAGTGAGTCTGTAAGGTGGTAGAAGCCAGATAGGTCACTCATCTCTGGAGAAATGGTGGGCCTATTAGTATAATGGCAGCAGCATATGAAATGGGGGTGACTATAGGGATCTTTGCCAGTGACTAATTGATCACAGAATCTTTGGGGTTCAAATATAAGATTAGTCCCTTAAGATCACATTTTTTTTCTGCAACCAAAAACTACTGGCCTGGTGAAGAGTTCTTTTCTCTATACTCTATACTAGAGTATAATATATATGGCTTATCAGTGATGGTTAATTCTAAAATTTAGTCTTCAGGGTAAATAATATATATCACAATGAAACTAGAAGAGTGAGGAACATTTCCTGGAGTTCAGGCTTGTAACTTGATAGAGTGATGAAAGAGTTGGGATTAATTTCATTTGGAAAAGAAGTGTGTTTTTGTGGTATGAGTAAAATATACATTATGTTAGGAGGAACTGTCTTTTGGGAAGTACAATTTAGGAAGAAGGATATGAGTGAATATTGGTCTGCCAAAGGTGTGCACCATTGTGTACGTATTTTCATTTTATTTCTGACTCTCTAGCATTTTACCACATTGCTATTTGGGGCAGTCCCCAATGAATATAGTCTTGGAAAGGATAAGTGCCCCACCTCCCACTAATGACATTGAAGACGTCAGCTCCTCTCTTACCTGCTCTTGGAAGACAAAGCTTAGGCATATGACCTAGTGAATTAGATACTGCTCCCTTGGATTGTAAATTTGAAAATGGACCACATAAATGAAGATAGGATGAAGATTCATGTTTGGTTATAGTGGCATGATTCTTGCAGTGTCAGGGGTATTCTGGCCAGATTATTCTTGTCAAAAGACACTTCTTATTACTGCTGATTCTTGGACTTCTGGACTTGCTTGGATTCCTGCCTCATTTCCAGGTCCTGTGCTCTAGCATCCTTCGATTTGGTGGATTCATGATGCATTTCCTCTCCATTTCCTTGCACTCAGATGGCCAGAATTCACTTATATAACTTGCATATGTTAGTTGTATCTTAATAGACACAGAACTTAAATGCCCAGTGAACAACAACATCATTTATCCAGTTAAACAAGTCAAAAGTCCAGGGTATATCCTTGACAATCCCTCCCTCTCTATCCAACATCTAATCTACCACTAAATTGTATTGATTTTCTTTCCTAAGCATCCCTTGAGTCTATCTATTTCTCTCCAGCTTTATCACCATCAACATCAACACCCTAGCCTAAGCCACCATTATATCTCACCAGGACTACAACAACGTTTTTGGTCTACCTTTACTTTTCCTTTCTTCTAACCCATTCTTTCCTAAATGTAAAATCTGATCATGTTATATAATACTCCACTACCCAGCTAATTCCTCTTTCTTTTAGTACCCGGGGAATGTGTCTTGCTGCTTCTTACCACTAGGTCTCTTCACATGCTGTTCCCTTTCCCTGGAACTCTCTTCTTTTCCTATTGACTTTCCATAGTTAACTCCTACTCATCTTTCACATCTTGTCACATCTCCTTTCTTGGTGATTGCTATCTTAGGCTGCTAGGACATAATTCCATAGCCTGGGTAGCTTAAGCATAGACAGGTATTTATCTTTCACAATTCTGGAAACTGAGAAGTCCAAGATCAAGGTGTTGGCTGATTCAGTTCCTGGTGAGGGCCTCCTTCCTAGTTTTCAGACAGCTGAATTTTCATCATGTCCTTAAGTGGTTTTTCTTTGATGTACATACATCGGGTTCTCTTCATCTGATCACAAGTCCTATCAGATTAGGCCCCCATTATTAAGACCTCATTTAATCTTAAGTACCTCTGAAAGACCCTATCTCCAAATATAGTCACATTGGCTGACTTCAACAAACGAATTTGGGGGACACAATTCAGTCTGTAGCATTCTTTCCCTGCACCCCAAAATTCATGTCCTTATTGCTTGCAAAACACATTTATTCCATACCAACAGCCCCCAAAGTCTTAACTCATTCCAGCATCATTTCCAAAGTCTAAAGTCTGAAGTCTCACGTAAATATCATCTAAATCAGATATGGGTGAGACACGAGGTATGACTCATCCTGAGGCAGAATTCCTCTCCCGCTGTGAACCTGTGAAACCAGAGAAGTTATGTCCTTCCAAAGTACCGTCAGGACAGGCAAAGGATAGACATTCTCATTCCAAAAGGAGAAAAAGAAGGGAGGGATGATGAATCCCAAGCAATTCCAAAACCTCATAGGGCAAATTCCATTAGATCTTAAAGCTCGAGGGTAATCCTCTCTGGTTTGATTCCCTGCCTTCTGGACCCTAATCAGGGGTCACATTCTCATGTCAGGCAGAGGTGATCTGACTTGTTGAAACTGTGTTAGCGACCCTGATGATCCCTGAATCACCTTTAGGACAATTTTCCCCTTTTTTTGAAGGATAAAGCATGATTGCAGTCAAATGCCTCTATGGTGCCATCCTATAGAATCCAAGAAGTCTGACAGCCTTCCGTCATTCTGTTCCACTTTCTCTGCCCCCTTTGGTCCAAACTGACAGCATCTCTGCTCGTACAATCCCATCTCCATTCCTGGTTTCTGCTGAGATGACTGATGAGATCCACAAGCCACATCTATGATCTCTTTATCAAGTGGTTGCTCAGTCATACCCTTAGCGTTCTCTTCAGAACAAACTTTTTCACTTTTTTGCAATATGAGTAGGCTTACAATGTGCCAAATCTCCAAGTTCTGGTTCCGTTATACCTAACAATGCCTTCTTCAATTCATCTCTCTCCTCTTGAATTTTACTAAAGCAGTAAGGAGGACCCAAGCTGCACCTTCAATACTTTGCTCAGAAATAGCCTCCACTGATGTCCAATTTTACTGCTCACGAAACACTAGAACATAATTCAGCTAAGTTCTTTGCCACTATATAAGGACCGCCTTTCTTTCAGTTTCCAGAAACCTATTTTCCTCATTTCCCTCTCAGACCTCAGCAGTCTGGGTGGAGGAGGTTTGAGAATTTGCATTTCTAACTTTGAGAATCACTACTATAAGCTATGAAAGTGCATCTCAAACTTTAAGGTGCATGCAAATCCCAGGTCATCTTGCTAAATGTAGAGTCTGATTCTATAGGTCTGGGTGAGGCTGGGGAGTTTGCAGTTCTAACAAACTACCAGGTAAGTAGCAAACTGCTTCCAGGTGAGTTCAATTTGTATCATCTGGAAGCTTGTTAAGAAAATCCCCATTTTGGGAATGCCAGCTGGTGCAGCCACTCTGGAAAACAGTATGGATGTTCCTCAAAAAACTAAAAATAGAACTACCCTACAACCCAGCAATTGCACTACTAGGCATTTATCCACGGGATACAGGTGTGCTGTTTCGAAGGGACACATGCAACCCCATGTTTATAGCAGAACTATCGACAATAGCCAAAGTATGGAAAGAGCCCACATGTCCATCGATGGATGAATGGATAAAGAAGGTGTGGTATATATATACAACGGAGTATTACTCGGCAATCACAAAGAATGAAATCTTGCCATTTGCAACTATGGGGATGGAACTGGAGGGTATTATGCTAAGTCAAATTAGTCGGAGAAAGACAAAAATCATATGAATTCACTCATATGAGGACTTTAAGAGACAAAACAGATGAACATAAGGGAAGAGAAACAAAAATAATATAAAAACAGGGAGGGGGGACAAAACATAAGAGATTCACAAATATGGAGAACAAACTGAGGGTTATGAGAGGGGTTGTGGGAGGGGGGATGGGCTAAATGGGCAATGGGCACTAAGGAATCTACTCCTAAAATCATTGTTGCACTATACGCTAACTAATTTGGATGTAAATTAAAAAAAATAAATAAAATATAAAAATAATCAAATTTAAAAAAAAAAACATTGAAAAAATTTTTAAAAAAAGAAAAGAAAATCTCCATTTGATCCCCAGCCCTCCAAATCTGAATCTGCATTTCACAATGCATGTTAACATGATTTGTATCAAAATTGAGAAGCACTGTTTTAGGTGCTTGTATCACAAGGGAATTTAGGGAAACTGGAGTATATACTAGGCTGGAGTCACAGAAAACTATTTTCCTATTTCCATTTTATGGCTGAGAAACTAAAAATTAGTGTAGGTAAATCACTTATTTAAGGTTACACAGCTAGTGTAAGTATTAGTACTTTGCCCCAAGTACAGTGTTATTTTCCATTAAGTCACATTTTCAGGCCTTTCTAACTATTAAAAAATATGGATTTAGAAACTGTATTACCTAAGAGGGAATCATTTCAATCAAATCATTTCACGTAATTTGTCAGCTTGCCCCTTCAAATTCTCCAAAAAACAGCTTTCACCCTATCATCAACATGCTCTTCTAAGATGTTCTTTTCTGTATGCTTTACTTTTTTTTGACATTTGAAACATGGCTAGAAGTCAAAATAAAGAAAGATCTGCATAACCAAGGTGGGAACAAGATCAAAATGCCAACGTTTATACAACTTACTCATAGATCAATAGTCTCTTACCTAGAAAAGCTCCTAGAGCTCTCCCTGAGAGTTGGAACACTCTGGAACAGGTCCTAGAAGTATGGAAGTTTCTTTCATTCCTTCATCTCTCCCCAAATCTAAAGCATATAAAAAGGAGCATTTGATAGGGGAAGAGTTCTTGTCACAGGCAAATAAAATGACAGAGGTGAAAAAATTCTTGGGCATTTCTTAATAGAAAGGAGACCATAGCCATAAAAGAAGAAAGAAGAAGTGGGGGGTGGGGAGGAGGAGGAGGAAGGAGGAAGAGGGGAAGGGAAGTAGGGGGTAGGGGTCAGGGAGGAGTAGGAGAAGGGGAAGAAGGAGAAAGAACTCCAGAGTCTCAGCAACACAGTCCTCTGCACCACAGCAGATCACAGTTACCATTGCTTTATGCTGGAGTGGAATTTCATTTTAAAATAATGATGATTGAACATCATTTAAGAAAAAGTAAAGTTATATTTAGAGTACTTTGTTGCAGAAAGCTATAAGATATGCAATGTTATTCAGAAAGATTTCTAGAAAGAGATTTAAGTGAGTAAATCTTCAACATTTCAGGGAGACACATCCTCTAAGGGGTGCTGATAGATTTCATTACATTTTCTTTTCTTTCCTTTATCTCTCTATTGTAGTGTTTTAGAGTATGGAAAAGACATATCCACTTGCATTTCACTTACCTGGATTCAACTATATGTATCCAGGCCAAAGGAAGAGAAAAAGAGAAAGGAAAGAAAAGAAAAAGAAGAAAAAAATCTTGGTGGGTTTTCTACCAGCCATTCATTCAGTGAGCACATATTTTGGCGGCAGCAGGGGAGGGAAGACAGGCTTATGTTGCTACTTCAAACTCAGATACTCTCAGAGCTCTTATTATGCCAGTATCTTGCTTTGTGATTATAGTGTCCAGAGGCATGTATCTTTTATGCCCCATTACTGACAAAATATTTTAGCTGTTGAACAACTGAGAAAATATTAAACTCTTCAAATGCTGGAGTAAAACCTGATTGTATTATACTTATTGAGAGATACTGTATTGGTGTCCAGTGAGTAGTGTCAAATAAAAAACAAATCTGGATTAGTAAGGACTTAATTTGAAAGGATTATTGTGAAATGGAGAAGGCAAGCATCTCAAGAGGGAGGCAGAAAGGATCCGTTTATTTTATAGAGAGGAATAAGCAAGGCTGGAAAGAATTAGGTAAGGGAGAAGTGGATGAGGGGCATGACCTGATGGTGGTTCAGAGAAAGTTTTACCCTGAGACCAGCCTGTTTGAGGTGGGTTGTGTGCTGGCTCAGGATGAGAGTGAGTTCAGGAACCTTGGGGAAGAAGAGGAAATGGAAGGGTAAAGAAGGAGTCTTCCCCATGAGACTTAAATAAGAATTACAGATGGCCTCCCAGTTACCTAAAGTGAGTCCAGACAATGTCCCTCCAAATTCCCACTCTTTGCTTCATAAATGATCAGCAGAACTGCTCCTCTCCACTGATCAATGTGAACAAAATGCTTCTTAACCAAGCTTTGTCTATGTTCTAGCACCTGGTCTATATTAGATGCTCAGTATGTTCTTGTTGGGTGAATGAAAGATGTTTCTATTATTCTCTCACTATAGAATAATACTGTTATAATATAATATAATAATTATTATTGTACCTAAAAGAGTTACTTTATCCTATTGTCCTCCTTTGCATATTGTATATTGTTTTGATCAGCCATTCCTTGTAATTTAGGTTTGTGAAAACTGAAAGAAGTGTCTTGAGAATCATTTTACAATATTCTGCATAAGATAAATCTATGTACATGGAATACCATCACTTATTAATCAATAATACCTAATATTTATTAATGCTTATTATAAATTCATTATATACATTATTTTTTGTCTTCAAAATAATCTCATGAGTAAACTGTGATTGTATAGGAATAGTTTTAGACAATTTCTGTATAAACAAAGGATAGGGTAGTCAAAATATGTAACTTCTATTGTAATCATGAATATTCCTGTAGCATAGGAAAAAAAAATAGATTCCAATGTAAAACTATCTTTATGTCTTGCAGTAATTTTTGCATAATACTTCTGAAATGTATAAATCATGAAAACATGGTATGGTAAAAGGAATTTGGGAGATAATTCTTGCTTATGGAGGCCTACCCCAAATTTACTACCATTGTAGTATATAATGGTTTTTCCTCTAGTTATAAGTATAGATATTTTTGTGGGTAAAAAGAAAAACATAAAATAGGAAGTTATTTGCATTAGACACAATTTATACAGCATAAACTCATCTCTATAAATCATAGAAAATGATGACAGAGAATGGTGTAAGCCAAAAATATTAAGCATGAATTAGGGACTTATCAGATAACTCTACATTAAGATCACTTTGTCTTAGCAGCAGACCCAGAGCACAGAATAGATGGGTATAGATGCCTCATACAGAGGATGTTGGTGCTGGGTCCTTTGGCTGGGTCATCACTTAATTCATAGTCAGTTGAGTGGATAAAATAATTGAACAAGCCTCTCAAATATGGAGCAGCTTCACAGACTTTAACCACTTCCAAAATTCTTGGACTCAAATCTGTTGGAAGCTGTTGGATTATGATGGTAGGAGTAGGGGTGGGTTGGCAACTCCTTCCTCCTTCCAAGGAAGTTTGGCGCTTCATCCTCCTCTCCCTTCCCTCCTTCCTAATGCCTTTGTGTACTCAATAAATGGGCAGGGTTTGGGGAGGATGAGGGGCAATTAAGAAGAAAAAGGCTCTCTTATCCTTTGTTCTTTACCCTCTATTGCCCTGAGGTGGAACCTTAATTATAGCTTTGAAATTAAAAGCTAGCTTGTTTAGATTAATAGAAAAGGAACTGTACTTTCAAGACTGCCAAACTTGTGTGTTATTCTTGAATTCTTTCCAGAATCCAGCCTACTCTAAATCTTTTTCAGAATTTTTTTGATATGAGGTAGTAACGGTTATCAGAATTAATCCAGGCAGTTGTTGAAGGGCAATTTTTTCTTAAGCCAGTTCTATGTGTCAGCCACCACTGTTCAAGGCACTGAAGATGTGTGGGTGAACAAAGTTCTTATCTTCATGGAGCCTAATTCTAATGATGGAGATTAAGAGATAATCAACAAAAACATATTATGATTTCAAGTAGCACTATGTGCTCTGAAAAGAAATAAAGTAATATAAAACAT
This sequence comes from Lynx canadensis, assembly GCF_007474595.2. Classification (NCBI taxonomy): domain Eukaryota; kingdom Metazoa; phylum Chordata; class Mammalia; order Carnivora; family Felidae; genus Lynx; species Lynx canadensis. The sequence continues at coordinate 108,319,324 of NC_044307.1, forward strand.
AAGAAATGAAATGTGTGTGTGTGTGTCCTTTCTGATGAGGTGATACTGGAGGAGAGGTTTCCATGAAATGAGAGAGCACGACAAGTGATAAATTGCAGAAAGAGCTGCCCAGGTAAAGTGTAGAGCAACTTTCAAGGCTTTGAGAAACATGTACTCGACAGGGGACCAGTGTGATTGAAGAAGACTTAAGGTATGAGTGAGAGAAAAAAATGAAATCTGAAGGGTGGCCTGGGACCAGATGATGTAGAATCCAGCAGGTTATGGGTTAGAAATTTGGGCTTTACATTAAGTGTGATTGGAATCCTTTGAAGAGTTTTTGTGAAAAGAGTGATGTGATCAGATTTACACTAGTAAAAGAAGTCCTTCTGGCAGAAGAAAAATTACACCAGGTAGAAACTTAGATCTATGTAAAGAAACAAAGAGCACTGGAAATGATAACTAGGTGGCTGCATATAAAAAAACTTCATTTTCTTTACATTTAAGAATTTGAAAAAATTGATTAAAGCAAAAATAACTTTGGAGTTTATAATAAACATATAAGAAAAATATGCATAAACAATAGCACAAAAACAGGGATAGGAAAAATGAAAATGTGCTACTATAAGATTATTATATTATATGTGAAGTGGTAAAATGGTAATTGAATGTAAACTGATTATTTAAAAATGTATACTATTAGCCATAAACAACCACTAAAATAACAAAACAAAAAGTTATAGCTAATAAGTAACAAATGAGATAAAATGGAACCACAAAAAAGCTAATTAATTCAGAAGAGAAAGGGAACAATCTTGTAAATGTGAAAGACAGAAAACAAATAGCAATATTGTAGATTAAACCCAACACATCAATAATCATTAAATGTAAATGGTCTATTATTCCAATTTAAAGGCAGAGGTTACCGGGTAAAAAGGCAAGACCCAGTTACACATGGCTTATAAAAAACCCACTTTAAATATAAAGACACAAATAGGTTGAACATAAAAGGATGGAAAAAGATAAATCATGCTAAGGCTAATCAAAAGAAAGTTAGACTGACTATATTATTTCAGATAGATTTCAGAGCCAGAAGTATTATGAAGAACAAAGAAGTGTTAATTCATCAAGAGGACATAACAATCCTCAATGTTTATGTATCTAGTTTCAAAACTTCAAAATACGTAAAACAAAAACTGATAGTACTGCAATGCAAAATGGACAAATCCACAATTATATTCAGAGATATTTTAACTCCTCTTTCATTAGCTAATAGAAAGAAATAGAGAATTAGAAAATATGTAGAAGACCAGAACAGCACTATCAACTTGCCTAACTGACTTGCATGTGTATAACATTCCAGTAGACAACAGCACATACATTCTTTTCAAGTGTACAGAGAATATTTACTAAGATTGGTCATATTCTGTGTGATGAAACAACTGAATTCAATACATTTAAAAGAATTTGAATTATACAGAGTATGTTTTCTGACCACAGTAGAGCTAAGTAAGAAGCAAAAACAGAAAGATACTGTGAAAATCCCTAAATATTCGGAAAGAAAGTAATACTCTTCTACATAAACTATGGATCAAAGAAGAAATCAAAAAAGAAAATAGAAAGTATTTTGAATTGAATGAAAATTAAAATATCAAGTAAAAATTGTGGAATGTAGCTAATCTAGTAATTAGGGGAAGATTTCTAGTATAAAACATTTATATTAGACAAAAGAAAGGTCTTGAATCAATGACGTCAGCTAACAGTAAGTGAAACACTAAGTAGAAGAAAGAAAATAATAAAGATTAGAGTGGAAATCGATGAATTAGAAAATAGAGAATCAATAGAGAAGATCAATGGTATCAAAGTTACTTTTTGAGATAAAAAAATTGATAAACCTCCCGCTAGACTGATTAAGGTAATAAAAGAAGATCTAAACTCCAGTAGTATGAGAACTGATACCACCATAGATTCTAAATATAGAACTTTATAAAAATACAGTTGACTATTTAGATGAAATGTTTAAATTCCCTGAAAGACACAAACTACCAAAGTTCACTGAAGAAAAAAGAGACAACCTCAATATTCCTAAATTTGCTTTCAAAATGAATTTGTAGTTTAAAATTTCCCTTAAGGAAAATTACTGGCCCAGATGTCTTTACTGATGAATTATATACTTGAGGAAGGAATAATGTAAATTCCACACAAATTGTTTTAGAAAACTGGAGGGGAAGGAATAGTTCCTAAATTATTCAATGAGGCTAATATTATTCTGGAACCAAGAGCAAAGATATTACAAGATAAGAAAACTATAGATTAATATCTATCATGAACAAAGATGAAAATATTCTTAGGAAAATTTTAGCCAATTTGATCATACAAATATTTAAAAATGAAAATACATTATGGCCAAGTGGTGTTCATTACTTAACATTTGAAAACTAATGAATGCATTTCAACATATTAATAGACTGTTTTAGTTGGCTTATACTGCTATAACAAAATAACATAGACTGCGTGGCTTACACAACAGAAATTTATTTCTCACAGTTCAAGAGGATAGGAAGTTCAAGATCAAGGTGCCAGTCAATTCAGTTTCCGGTAAGGACCTTCTTCCTGGGTTGGGTATAGTGCCTTCTCTCTGTGTCCTTATGTGGCAAAAAGAGAGAGGTCTGTTATCTGTTATCTCTTCCTCTTATAAGGGCACCAGTTCTACCAAATTAGGGCCCCACTCTTACGACCTCATTTAACCTTCATGATCTCTTTACAGGCTCTAACTCCAACTACAGTCATGTTGTGATGGGGGAAGGGCTTCAACATATAAATTTTGAGGGGACACAAACATCCAGCTCATAACACAGATGAAAAAGAAAAAAAGTATAGGATCATCCCAACTGATGCAGAAAAGCATTTCACAAAATTCAACATCCATTCCTGGTTAAAAAAAGAAAAAAAATCTCAGCAAAATGATGAAAGGCTGCTTGCATTCCCCCCAAAACTCAAGGATTTTTGCTTTTACCACTCATTTCTATTCAACATTCTACTAGAGGTTCTAACCAGACAATAAGGCAAGAAAAACAAAAGTTATCCAGATTGGAAAGGAAGAATAACTCTCTTTATTCACAGATAACATGATCATCATGTAAAAAAAATCTTATGAAATCTACAAAAAAAGATACTGAGAGTAATAAGCGAGCTTAGCAAAATTACAGAATATGAGATTGATATAAAAATCAATGTACTTCTATACATTAGGAGATAATAATCAGAAATTGACATTAGATAATACCATTGATAATAGCATCAAAAATATGCATTACTTAGGGATAAATCTGGCAAGATGAAGGAATTACAAAAGGGACAAAGATAAAGAAACTTTTGGGAGAAATGGTTATGTTCATTACCTTTATTGTGATGATATTTTGAGTGCATACGTGTGTTAAAACTTATCACATTGTTCATTTTAACTAATACAGTTTATTGTATGCCAATTGTGCTTCAATATAGGGATTAAAATATACTTTATCTTATTATTAAAGTTTTTAATGTTTATTTATTTATTTATTTATTTATTTATTTATTTATTTTTATGTATATGAAATTTATTGACAAATTGGTTTCCATACAACACCCAGTGCTCATCCCAAACGGTGCCCTCCTCAATACGCATCACCCACCCGCCCCTCCCTCCCACCTCCCATCAACCCTCAGTTTGTTCTCAGTTTTTAACAGTCTCTTATGCTTTGGCTCTCTCCCACTCTAACGTCTTTTTTTTTTTTTTTCCTTCCCCTCCCCCAGGAATTTTGAAGAAGAAGACCAAAGCAGGAGGCATCACAATCCCAGACTTTAGCCTCTACTACAAAGCTGTCATCATCAAGACAGCATGGTATTGGCACAAAAACAGACACACAGACCAATGGAATAGAATAGAAACCCCAGAACTAGACCCACAAACGTATGGCCAACTAATCTTTGACAAAGCAGGAAAGAACATCCAATGGAAAAAAGACAGCCTCTTTAACAAATGGTGCTGGGAGAACTGGACAGCAACATGCAGAAGGTTGAAACTAGACCACTTTCTCACACCATTTACAAAAATAAACTCAAAATGGATAAAGGACCTAAATGTGAGACAGGAAACCATCAAAACCTTAGAGGAGAAAGCAGGAAAAGACCTCTCTGACCTTAGCCGTAGCAATCTCTTACTCGACACATCCCCAAAGGCAAGGGAATTAAAAGCAAAAGTGAATTACTGGGACCTTATGAAGATAAAAAGCTTCTGCACAGCAAAGGAAACAACCAACAAAACTAAAAGGCAACCAACGGAATGGGAAAAGATATTTGCAAATGACATATCGGACAAAGGGCTAGTATCTAAAATCTATAAAGAGCTCACCAAACTCCACACCCGAAAAACAAATAACCCAGTGAAGAAATGGGCAGAAAACATGAATAGACACTTCTCTAAAGAAGACATCCGGATGGCCAACAGGCACATGAAAAGATGTTCAGCGTCGCTCCTTATCAGGGAAATACTAATGTTTATTTATTTTTGAGAGAGAGAGAGAGGCAGAGAAAGAGGGAGACAGAGAATCCTAGGCAGGCTCTGCACTGTCATCACAGAGCCTGAACCTGACACAGGGCTTGAACCCACAGACTGTGAGATCCTGACCTGAGCCAAAATTGAGTCCGACGCTCAACTGACTGAGTCACCCAGGCACCCCTAAAATATATCTTAATAAATCTCTGATACATGTACTTTTGTTCCTTCTGGGTAAAGTAAGTTGTCTACCTGAATGTTAAATAGTAGGCAGAGTTATATTTTTAACAATTTTTTCACTGAAACGTTAAACTCGATCTATTACTTCATTTTACATCTATCATGACCATTTTGTTGTATGTGCTTCTCCTATTTGAAAAGATGATTTCACTTTCAATTTTGGTTTTAAATAATCTAATAGATCAGTTGAATAAATATGATACATTTACTCTATGTTATATCACACAATTCTTTTTTTTTGTAATATCACATAATTCTTAAAAAGAATTAATTAGGGCTATAATTATAGACCTGGAAGAATATCTATACTATAATCTTGCAAAAAAAGAAAATTTGAGGGTGATATAATAGAATCCTATTTTCTATAGCAACAAACAACAAACCCTTATGCATAATAAATTAGTGTATATGTGATCATAGAGAAGGGTGTGGAAAGATTCATATCAACTGTCAGCATACATTGCTGTTGATGGGAATGAAAAAGTATAATTTTTTCATCATTTCACTGCTTACAATGAATATTGCTTCTATAAGAATAATAAGTTACAAAATCAAAAAAACAATTTGATAATTTTTCTGTCATGGAACCTATTGATTTTTAGGTAAATTGGCTTGAATTATTACTTAAAAACATTTTAATTATGAATACCATAATTTAATTCAGTACCTAATAACATAAATTAAAAATATTTTAATGTTTATTTATTATTTTGTCTTTGGAATGTCTTTGGAATGCTTGTTTTTGGGACACCTTCTTGGAAATTAGCTGCCATTCTGTGAGAAGCTGAAGGCATGGAGAAGACCACAAGAAGACAATCCCATTGACAGCTCCCCCTGCGTTCCCAGTTGGCATCCACCCATCATGGCTAACTGGGTTGAACCTTCAGCTGCCTCTAGACCCAG